>NC_068451.1:8650099-8677599 GCF_023373465.1 Oncorhynchus keta
GACAGGTGTGTTTGATACACAGGGTGTGTGTGTGTGTGTGTGTGTGTGTGTGTGTGTGTGTGTGTGTGTGTGTGTGTGTGTGTGTGTGTGTGTGTGTGTGTGTGTGTGTGTGTGTGTGTGTGTGTGTGTGTGTGTGTGTGTGTGTGGCTGGTGAGTATGTGAAGGGCAAAGGACCAGTGCCATCCTGAAGACCATTAGTGAGCACAACCTGCTACTGTAGTCACAGCCCTTTAAGAAGCTCTCTTACAAACTATCATATTCAAACAGGGGCCGACTAGTGGGGTAATAATGGTGTTATTAATATCTGTTGCATTCCCATTAACCTTGCTGTGAAGCGGCACCGCAGAGGTGGTAGAGGGCTCTTATTACGGGGTGTGAGGGTCTAGGGGTGAGGGGAGGGTGGGCGACTGGGCTGGAGGTGCAGGATCCCGCCTCCAGGACCGTACCTCGGCACTAGCATATGTCCCAATGGACCCAGGTCTGCCCAGGAAAAAGGCTAACAGATGGTATGTGTGTGTGTCAGTAAAAGAGAACTCAGGGCAGAGGGTGGGAGGGATGCTACTGCAAGAGGTGGTAGGTACAGTGACTGGGCTCTCACAGGGGCTGAAGGTTCTCCACAGAATGATGCAGAACATACAGTATGATGATGATGATGCAGTAGCACACCACAGGAATAGCAAAACAGTGTTCTACGCCAACGCAATGCTACTTACTTATAAACAGCCTACACACGGAATAGGGAATTCACTCAAGCATTATACTGTGCAAACTCAGAGCTATTGTAACATTGACATTGGCATGGATGCATATGAGAAACATATTAGTGGAGCGTGATACCAGTATGAAGAAAGAATTCATGGAAGGCCGTGGAAACTATATTAAATGGTTTACGGTCAGAACATGTTATCTGACACGTCTTACAGAACACGTTTAATAACGCATTATCGATAAAGTCTGAGGGAAATAACCGTCTGTACTAAATTGAACACACAGGCAAGTGTACGCACACACCATGATAAACCCTCAAAATAATCCCACCATAACCAACCAGGACTTGTAAAAATGTAATTATGACAAAATCAATGGCACTAACTGAATCCCTTCCAAGTTTTACCTGATAAACGCTCGGTGAGCTGAAACATTACTGAAACAACTATACTAGGCTGAAACCTTTTCCCTCCCAAATCAGTGAGCCACCATCTTGTTTTTTTTATTTCTTTACAGAAATCCTAAGGGCATCTTTCTGTCGATGCGACTAGATCATGATTGATTCCAGAGAAGACCAATCCAGTCTGGCTAATTGAGAAAACACCTGAACTGTAGCCACATTTGTCTTGTCTGATTCAAAGAGGCTCTGTCTCGTATCCAGATCAATTTTGATCACAGCTGTCAAAGTGAAAAGAACATTCAGAGATTCATCATGTTACACCTGTGGGTGTAGATCAACATCATGAAGTAATAAACAGCGTGTTTTCTTTACACTGCTGGTTAACAGTACTGTTCATTTAGCATATTTCTATAGACACAGATCTCTTTGCATCTTCACTAGTCTGGGTCTTCAGAAGTCTGAGTTTGTCTTTTTTTTAAGCACTACATCATATTTAGCTGTAAGTTCTGCATTCACATTTCACTTAGTTCCCTCTAGACTGGGAACAGTAGGTTCTCAACAGTAAAAAAAAAAAAGGAAGAAAATCGCCCAAAATCAGTCTCTTACCATAGATAATGTTTTTGGGGGCAGATATTGACTTGTCAGCAAAACTATCCGGTATTAGTACTGTTGCCTGACATTAGGCAGCTAATTGCCCTTTCCGACACCTTCATTATTTTTAATGGGAATCGGGGGTCTGCTGACCGTATAAAGGTTGCGTGGATACAGCCAGTGCTCTGTGACATAATGTGATGTTATGTCGCTCCAACCTGGATTTAAATACTATTTGAAATATTCACAATTATTTTAATTTTTTACATTTTTTATACCCTGCCTGGAGTGTTAGATGGGCGGGTTTGAAGTTCTGGGACAATTTTATTGGTTCTATTGAGTCAGGTCAATAGCATCAAAGATATCATACAAATTCTTAAAGAAATACATCATCTGACCTAGGTTTGCTGAGATGCAGATCAAGAGACTTCAGGGAAAATAAACTTTCTTGATTGTGTTAGTTAGGGTTAGGGCGTATTAGAATATGCCTCAATCTACACTGCATCTATAATTCATGGGTATCAAATAAGATTGGGGAGAATGTGTTACGCTCCGAATGAAGTTATAATTTGCATGCTGAAATAACTGCATTAATTATGAATTCCTTTATTTCTGGAATGTACTGTAAATCTTAGCCTCATTTATTGTAAGCCTCATTTATCAAGTATGCTTATTCACAGTTGAACTAATTAAGAGTAATCAGAAACTATATGTGCTATATAGGCTAGCTGTATCTTATTCTATGTGCTATATAGGCTAGCTATATCTTATTCTATGTACTATATAGGCTATCTATAGCTTATTCTATGTGCTATATAGGCTAGCTATAGCTCATTATATGTGCTATATAGGCTAGCTATAGCTTATTCTATGTGCTATATAGGCTAGCTATAGCTCATTCTATGTGCTATACAGGCTAGCTATAGCTTATTCTATGTGCTATATAGGCTAGCTATAGCTCATTCTATGTGCTATATAGGCTATCTATAGCTCATTCTATGTGCTATATAGGCTAGCTATAGCTCATTCTATGTGCTATATAGGCTATCTATAGCTCATTCTATGTGCTATATAGGCTAGCTATAGCTCATTATATGTGCTATATAGGCTAGCTATAGCTCATTCTATGTGCTATATAGGCTATCTATAGCTTATTCTATGTGCTATATAGGCTATCTATAGCTCATTCTATGTGCTATATTGGCTAGCTATAGCTCATTCTATGTGCTATACAGGCTAGCTATAGCTTATTCTATGTGCTATATAGGCTAGCTATAGCTCATTCTATGTGCTATATAGGCTATCTATAGCTCATTCTATGTGCTATATAGGCTAGCTATAGCTCATTCTATGTGCTATATAGGCTATCTATAGCTCATTCTATGTGCTATATAGGCTAGCTATAGCTCATTCTATGCGCTATATAGTTCACTGCTCTGAATTGATCAAAGTCAGAGCTTGATTAGAGCTCCAGATTTTAATGATTTAAATCACACATTCATCCCTAGGGCAACAGTACACAACCATACACAATTTTAAAACAACCAGAACCCTACAAGACAATACTGTCAAAAGACTAGAATGCGTGATTGTAATTCTCTGCATGCGGCAATCCACACCATCCTGTTAGAAAACTCCTCTTCTGTCCTCCCCACCACACAATACACTAATGGAATCTCATTCTAACGTGCATTACTGAACTGGCAAGACAACACAGACATTTAGCAAGTGTGGTATCTAACACCACATCCAATTAGTTAGAAATATCACCACACAATAACCTGTTCCAATCTCCGTCTTAACCCAATTACAGGACTATTGCCACACAAATCACCCAGAGCAATCTCACCTTAAACCAAATTACGGGAAACATCACAAAACAATAAATCATTTACTTCTCCCCGTCATCTCATTCCAAATGAATTAGTGTCGGAATATGGGAATATTTTAGATCAGACACATGCCAAGATTTTTTCATACCTATTAATCAAATACCCACTGGTAATAGAGGGAGAGGAATCTTTTCATACCGGTGTAAAACAGCTCCTGTAAGTGTCGTTAGGGAGCTGTCAGAGTGAAATGTGCGGTGAAAATCCTGCCTGACTGAGTCTTTACTGTCAGATGCGTGCGGCTAACATGGACTCTTTATTACCAGAAAATCCCACTGGAACCTTCACAGCTGGAACAGCCGACCACATGCCAGCCCTAAATGACAACAAAATTGCCGTGATTCTCTTCATGGTGGCAGAAAAGTGGCACAGCGATGGTGAGTAGGGGGCATTGCACTGCGCCCACCACTGCCTACCCACTGTGCATCATGCTGGAATGCCTTACCAATTATGTTGCTTCCCGAAATGGTACGAGTCCCACAGTCCCGCTGCTAACCCACTGACACAACCCACTATTTCCTATACACAGGCAATTTAAAAAGGAATATTTCACAGGGTATGTGGTGGCCTTATTTGTCCATTGGCGGTCTCACCAAGCTCATAACCACTTATTGTCATGCAGTGTGCAGTGGCACCCGCACTCCAAGAGCATCTTATTAGAATGATTCCAGGTATGTGCCTCCCTGGAACGGATCCCTAATGAGTCGAATATCACATTAGCGCCAAATCCTTACCGCCGCAATATCACACAGCAACTGACCCTGAAACAGTTTTACAACGCCCACTCGCCGAGAATAGTTTTTTATTGGCAGGGATAAAACCTGCCATTTACTCCTTAATCGAATCATCTGTCCCGCCAATCAATCCACCTCGATCACCGCCTGTTTCCATTCTTTTCCTTCCATCCTCCTCCTCCCTCTTGCCATCTGTCTCTCTTTCTCCCACTCCCTCTCTCTATGCACCCTTCTTCAATCATATTCTCATAACTCGTATTCTCTCCGGCCTGTCCACTTTCATATACTCTTTATCTCTCTAGCTCCTTCCCCCTGTCTCCCAGTCACTCCCTTTGAATTAAACAGTACATAGTAGAACATCTCATTCCAAAATCATATGGGCATTAATATGGAGTTGGTCATCCCTTTGGTGCTACAACAGCCTCCGCTTTTCTGGGAAGGCTCTCCACTAGATGTTGGAAATTTGCTGCGGGGACTTGCTTCCATTCAGCCACAAGAGCATTAGTGAGGTCGGGCACTGGTGTCGGGCAATGATGCCTGGCTCGCAGTCGGCATTCCATTTCATCCTAAAAGTGTTCGATGGGGTTGAGGTCAGGGCTCTGTGCAGGCCAGTCAAGTTATTCTACACCGATTTCGACAAACCATTTCTGTATGGACCTTGCTTTGTGCATGTGGGCATTGTCATGTTGAAACAGGAAAGGGCCTTCTTCCAACTGTTGCCACAAAGTTGGAAGCACAGAATCGTCTAGAATGTCATTGTATGCTGTAGTGTTAAGATTCCCCTAAACTGGAAAGAAGGGGCCTAGCCCGAACCGTCAAAAACAGCCCCGGACCATTATTCCTCCTCCACCAAACTTGACAGTTGGCACTATTCATTGGGGCAGGTAGCGTTCTCCTGGTATCCACCAATCCCAGATTAGTCCGTTGGATTGCCAGATGGTGATGCGTGATTCATCACTCCAGAGAACGCGTTTCCAATGCTCCAGAATCCAATATGGCGAGCTTTACACCACTCCAGCAGATGCTCCACATGGTGATCGTAGGCTTGTGAAGGCTGCTGGCCATGGAAACCCATTTCATGAAGCTCCCTGTTATTGTGCTGACGTTGCTTCCAGAGACAGTTTGGAACTCAGTCCTCATGCTTCAGCACTCGGCGGTCCCATTCTCTGAGCTTGTGTGTCCTACTACTGCGGCTGAGCCGTTGTTGCTCTTAGTAATTTCCACTTCACAATAACAGAACTTACAGTTGACTAGGGCAGCTCTAGCAGGCCATTGGACAAACTGACCTGTTGGAAACCCTAACCCTATGACGGTGTCACGTTGAAAGTCACTTATCTCTTCAGTAAGGCCATTCTACTGCCAATGTTTGTCTATGGAGATTACATGGCTGTGTGCTCAATTTTACGCATGTCAGCAACGTGTGTGGCTCAAATAGCCAAATCCACTCATTTGAAGGGGTGTCCACATACTTTTGTATATACAGTATAGTGTAGAACGCTCTGCCTTGAATCACTATGAAATGAGCAGTAGGAGGGCAATGCATGGAAAGTATCCGTTGATATCTCAGCAACATGTTTCTCTCAGTCTCAACGGCTGACTCCCGTGTGTCGTGAGTCACCCTTCTCTCACCTTGTCTCTCACCCTGTCTCTCACCCTGTCTCTTGCTCCCTCTCTCTGTCTATGTACATCTGGCACTCTCTCTCCCACTCCTCAAATCTGGTTCCCTTTCTCCCACTCCCTCTATCTGGTTCTCTCTCTCCCCTCCTCTATCTGGTTCCCTCTCTCCCCTCCCTCTATCTGGTTCTCTCTCTCCCACTCCCTCTATCTGGTTCTCTCTCCCACTCCCTCTATCTGGTTCCCTCTCTCCACTCCCTCTATCTGGTTCCTTCTCTCCCACTCCCTCTATCTGGTTCCTTCTCTCCCACTCCCTCTATCTGGTTCCCTCTCTCCCACTCCCTCTATCTGGTTCCCTCTCTCCCACTCCCTCTATCTGGTTCTCTCTCTCCCACTCCCTCTATCTGGTTCTCTCTCTCCCACTCCCTCTATCTGGTTCTCTCTCTCCCCTCCCTCTATCTGGTTCCCTCTCTCCCACTCCCTCTATCTGGTTCTCTCTCTCCCACTCCCTCTATCTGGTTCTCTCTCTCCCACTCCCTCTATCCGGTTCCCTCTCTCCCACTCCCTCGAATCTGGTTCCCTCTCTCCCACTAATTCTATCTGGTTCTCTCTCTCCCACTCCCTCTATCTGTTTCTCTCTCTCCCACTCCTTCTATCTGGTTCCCTCTCTCCCACTCCCTCTATCCGGTTCCCTCTCTCCCACTCCCTCTATCTGGTTCCCTCTCTCCCACTCCCTCTATCTGGTTCCCTCTCTCCCACTAACTGTATCTGGTTCTCTCTCTCCCACTCCCTCTATCTGGTTCTCTCTCTCCCACTCCCTCGAATCTGGTTCTTTCTCTCACTCCCTCTATCTGGTTCTCTCTTTCCCACTCCCTCTATCTGGTTCCCTCTCTCCCACTCCCTCTATCCGGTTCCCTCTCTCCCACTCCCTCGAATCTGGTTCCCTCTCTCGCACTAACTCTATCTGGTTCACTCTCTCCCACTCCATCAAATTTGGTTCCCTCTCTACCACTCCCTCTATATGCTTCCCTCTCTCCCACTCCCTGTATTTGGTTCCCTCTCTCCCACTGCCTCTATCTGGTTCTCTCTCTCCCACCACCTCTATCTGGTTCCCTCTCTCCCACTCTCTCTATCTGGTTCCCTCTCTCCCACTCCCTCTATCTGGTTCTATCTCTATCTGGTTCCCTCTCTCCCACTGCCTCTATCTGGTTCCCTCTCTCCCACTCCCTCTATCTGGTTCCCTCTCTACCACTCCCTCTATGTGGTTCTCTCTCTCCCACTCCCTCTATCTGGTTCCTTCTCTCCCACTCCCTCTATCTGGTTCCCTCTCTCCCACTCCCTGTATTTGGTTCCCTCTCTCCCACTCCCTCGAATCTGGTTCCCTCTCTCCCACTCCCTCGAATCTGGTTCTCTCTCTCCCACTCCCTCTATCTGGTTCCCTCTCTCCCACTCCCTCTATCTGGTTCTCTCTCTCCCACTCCCTCTATCTGGTTCCCTCTCTCCCACTCCCTCTATCTGGTTCTCTCTCTATCTGGTTCCCTCTCTCCCACTCCCTCTATCTGGTTCCCTCTCTCCCACTCCCTCTATCTGGTTCCCTCTCTCCCACTCCCTCTATCTGGTTCTCTCTCTCCCACTCCCTCTATCTGGTTCTCTCTCTATCTGGTTCTCTCTCCCACTCCCTCTATCTGGTTCCCTCTCTCCCACTCCCTCTATCTGGTTCTCTCTCTATCTGGTTACCTCCTCCCATCCCTCGAATCTGGTTCCCTCTCTCCCACTCCCTCGAATCTGGTTCTCTCTCTCCCACTCCCTCTATCTGGTTCCCTCTCTCCCACTCCCTCTATCTGGTTCTCTCTCTCCCACTCCCTCTATCTGGTTCCCTCTCTCCCACTCCCTCTATCTGGTTCTCTCTCTATCTGGTTCTCTCTCCCACTCCCTCTATCTGGTTCCCTCTCTCCCACTCCCTCTATCTGGTTCCCTCTCTCCCACTCCCTCTATCTGGTTCTCTCTCTCTCCCACTCCCTCTATCTGGTTCTCTCTCTATCTGGTTCTCTCTCTCCCACTCCCTCTATCTGGTTCCCTCTCTCCCACTCCCTCTATCTGGTTCTCTCTCTATCTGGTTCCCTCTCTCCCACTCCCTCTATCTGGTTCCCTCTCTCCCACTCCCTCTATCTGGTTCACTCTCTCCCACTCCCTCTATCTGGTTCCCTCTCTACCACTCCCTCTATCTGGTTCTCTCTCTCCCACTCCCTCTATCTGGTTCATTCTCTCCCACTCCCTCTATCTGGTTCCCTCTCTCTCACTCCCTCTATATGGTTCCCTCTCTCCCACTCCCTGTATTTGGTTCCCTCTCTCCCACTCCCTCAAATTTGGTTCCCTCTCTCCCACTCCCTCTATCTGGTTCCCTCTCTCCCACTCCCTCGAATCTGGTTCCCTCTCTCGCACTAACTCTATCTGGTTCACTCTCTCCCACTCCATCAAATTTGGTTCCCTCTCTACCACTCCCTCTATCTGGTTCTCTCTCTCCCACTCCCTCTATCTGGTTCTCTCTCTCCCACTCCCTCTATCTGGTTCATTCTCTCCCACTCCCTCTATCTGGTTCCCTCTCTCTCACTCCCTCTATCTGGTTCCCTCTCTCCCACTCCCTGTATCTGGTTCCCTCTCTCCCACTCCCTCTATCTGGTTCTCTCTCTCCCACTACCTCTATCTGGTTCCCTCTCTCCCACTCCCTCTATCTGGTTCCCTCTCTCCCACTCCCTCTATCTGGTTCTATCTCTATCTGGTTCCCTCTCTCCCACTGCCTCTATCTGGTTCCCTCTCTCCCACTCCCTCTATCTGGTTCTCTCTCTCCCACTCCCTCTATCTGGTTCCTTCTCTCCCACTCCCTCTATCTGGTTCCCTCTCTCCCACTCCCTGTATTTGGTTCCCTCTCTCCCACTCCCTCTATCTGGTTCTCTCTCTCCCACTACCTCTATCTGGTTCCCTCTCTCCCACTCCCTCTATCTGGTTCCCTCTCTCCCACTCCCTCTATCTGGTTCTATCTCTATCTGGTTCCCTCTCTCCCACTGCCTCTATCTGGTTCCCTCTCTCCCACTCCCTCTATCTGGTTCTCTCTCTCCCACTCCCTCTATCTGGTTCTATCTCTATCTGGTTCCCTCTCTCCCACTCCCTCTATGTGGTTCTCTCTCTCCCACTCCCTCTATCTGGTTCCTTCTCTCCCACTACCTCTATCTGGTTCCCTCTCTCCCACTGCCTCTATCTGGTTCTCTCTCTCCCACCACCTCTATCTGGTTCCCTCTCTCCCACTCTCTCTATCTGGTTCCCTCTCTCCCACTCCCTCTATCTGGTTCTATCTCTATCTGGTTCCCTCTCTCCCACTGCCTCTATCTGGTTCCCTCTCTCCCACTCCCTCTATCTGGTTCCCTCTCTACCACTCCCTCTATGTGGTTCTCTCTCTCCCACTCCCTCTATCTGGTTCCTTCTCTCCCACTCCCTCTATCTGGTTCCCTCTCCCACTCCCTGTATTTGTTCCCTCTCTCCCACTCCCTCTGGTTCCCTCTCCCACTCCCTCGAATCTGGTTCTCTCTCTCCCACTCCCTCTATCTGGTTCCCTCTCTCCCACTCCCTCTATCTGGTTCTCTCTCTCCCACTCCTCTATCTGGTTCCCTCTCTCCCACTCTATCTGGTTCTCTATCTGGTTCCCTCTCTCCCCACTCCCTCTATCTGGTTCCCTCTCCCCACTCCCTCTATCTGGTTCCCTCTCCCACTCCCTCTATCTGGTTCCTCTCCCACTCCCTCTATCTGGTTCTCTCTCTATCTGGTTCTCTCCTCCCTCCCTCTATCTGGTTCCCTCTCTCCCTATCTGGTTCTCCTCTATCTGGTTACCTCTCTCCCCTCCCTCAAAACTGGTTCCCCTCTCCCCTATCTGGTTCCCTCTCTCCCACTCCCTCTATCTGGTTCTCTCCTCTCCCACTCCCTCCTGGTTCTCTCTATCTGGTTCCCTCTCTCCACTCCCTCTATCTGGTTCCCTCTCTCCCACTCCCTCTATCTGGTTCCCTCTCTCCCCACTCCCTCTATCTGGTTCATTCTCTCCCACTCCCTCTATCTGGTTCCCTCTCTCACTCCCTCTATATGGTTCCCTCTCTCCCACTCCCTGTGTTTGGTTCCCTCTCTCCCACTCCCTCAAATTTGGTTCCCTCTCTACCACTCCCTCTATCTGGTTCTCCTCTCCCACTCCCTCAATCTGGTTCCCTCTCTCGCACTAACTCTATCTGGTTCAACTCCCACTATCAAATTTGTTCCCTCTCTACCACTCCCTCTATCTGGTTCTCTCTCTCCCACTCCCTCTATCTGGTTCTCTCTCTCCCACTCCCTCTATCTGGTTCATTCTCTCCCACTCCCTCTATCTGGTTCCCTCTCTCTCACTCCCTCTATCTGGTTCCCTCTCTCCCACTCCCTGTATTTGGTTCCCTCTCTCCCACTCCCTCTATCTGGTTCTCTCTCTCCCACTACCTCTATCTGGTTCCCTCTCTCCCACTCCCTCTATCTGGTTCCCTCTCTCCCACTCCCTCTATCTGGTTCTATCTCTATCTGGTTCCCTCTCTCCCACTGCCTCTATCTGGTTCCCTCTCTCCCACTCCCTCTATCTGGTTCTCTCTCTCCCACTCCCTCTATCTGGTTCCTTCTCTCCCACTCCCTCTATCTGGTTCCCTCTCTCCCACTCCCTGTATTTGGTTCCCTCTCTCCCACTCCCTCGAATCTGGTTCCCTCTCTCCCACTCCCTCGAATCTGGTTCTCTCTCTCCCACTCCCTCTATCTGGTTCCCTCTCTCCCACTCCCTCTATCTGGTTCTCTCTCTCTCCCACTCCCTCTATCTGGTTCTCTCTCTATCTGGTTCCCTCTCTCCCCCTCCCTCTATCTGGTTCTCTCTCTCCCACTCCCTCTATCTGGTTCTCTCTCTCCCACTCCCTCTATCTGGTTCCCTCTCTCCCACTCCCTCTATCTGGTTCTCTCTCTCTCCCACTCCCTCTATCTGGTTCCCTCTCTCCCCCTCCCTCTATCTGGTTCCCTCTCTCCCACTCCCTCTATCTGGTTCTATCTCTATCTCCCTCTCCCCTGCCTCTATCTGGTTCCCTCTCCCTCCCTCTATCTGGTTCTCTCTCCCACTCCATCAAATTTGGTTCCCTCTACCACTCCCTCTATCTGGTTCCCTCTCCCTCCCTCTATCTCCCTCTATCTGGTTCATTCTCTCTCTCTCTATCTGGTTCCCTCTCCCACTCCTATCTGGTTCCCTCTCTCCCACTCCTGTATTTGGTTCCCTCTCTCCCACTCCCTCTATCTGGTTCTCTCTCTCCCACTACCCTATCTGGTTCCCTCTCTCCCACTCTCTCTATCTGGTTCCCTCTCTCCCTCCCTCTATCTGGTTCTATCTCTATCTGGTTCCCTCTCTCCCACTCTATCTGGTTCCCTCCCACTCTCTATCTGGTTCTCTCTCCCACTCCCTCTATCTGGTTCCCTCCCTCCCCCTCTCCCCTCTATCTGGTTCCCTCTCTCCCACTCCCTCTATCTGGTTCCTCTCTCCCACTCCCTCTATCTGGTTCCCTCTCTCCCACTCCCTCTATCTGGTTCCTCTCTCTCCACTCCCTCTATCTTCCCTCTCTCCCACTCCCTCTATCTGGTTCTCTCTCTATCTGGTTCCCTCTCTCCCCCTCCCTCTATCTGGTTCTCTCTCTCCCACTCCCTCTATCTGGTTCCCTCTCTCCCACTCCCTCTATCTGGTTCTCTCTCTCCCCTCCCTCTATCTGGTTCCCTCTCTCCCCCTCCCTCTATCTGGTTCTCTCTCTCCCACTCCCTCTATCTGGTTCTCTCTCTCCCACTCCCTCTATCTGGTTCCCTCTCTCCCACTCCCTCTATCTGGTTCCCTCTCTCCCACTCCCTCTATCTGGTTCCCTCTCTCCCACTCCCTCTATCTGGTTCTCTCTCTCCCACTCCCTCGAATCTGGTTCTCTCTCTCACTCCCTCTAATCTGGTTCTCTCTCTCACTCCCTCTATCTGGTTCTCTCTCTCCCACTCCCTCTATCTGGTTCCCTCTCTCCCACTACCTCTATCTGGTTCCCTCTCTCCCACTCCCTCTATCTGGTTCCCTCTCTCCCACTCCCTCTATCCGGTTCCATCTCTCCCACTCCCTCGAATCTGGTTCCCTCTCTCGCACTAACTCTATCTGGTTCACTCTCTCCCACTCCCTCAAATCTGGTTCCCTCTCTCCCACTCCCTCTATCTGGTTCTCTCTTTCCCATTCCCTCTATCTGGTTCTCTCTCTCCCACTCCCTCTATCTGGTTCATTCTCTCCCACTCCCTCTATCTGGTTCCCTCTCTCTCACTCCCTCTATCTGGTTCTATCTCTATCTGGTTCCCTCTCTCCCACTCCTCTATCTGGTTCCCTCTCTCCCCCTCACTCCCTCCCTCTATCTGGTTCTCCTCTCCCTCTCCCTCCCTCTATCTGGTTCCCTCCTCCCACTCTCCCTCCCCCTCTCTATCTGGTTCCCTCTCTCCCACTCCCTCTATCTGGTTCCATCTCTCCCACTCCCTCGAATCTGGTTCCCTCTCTACTAACTCTATCTGGTTCCTCTCTCCCACTCCCTCAAATCTGGTTCTCTCTCTCCGACACCCTCTATCTGGTTCCTTCTCTCCCACTCCCTCTATCTGGTTCCTTCTCTCCCATCCCCTGGTTCCCTCTCTCCCACTCCCTCTATCTGGTTCCCTCTCTCCACTCCCTCTATCTGGTTCCCTCTCTCCCACTCCCTCTATCTGGTTCTCTCTCTCCCACTCCCTCTATCTGGTTCTCTCTCTCCACCCTCTATCTGGTTCCTTCTCTCCACCCCTCTATCTGGTTCCCTCTCTCCCACTCCCTCTATCTGGTTCCCTCTCTCCACTCCCTGTATTTGGTTCCCTCTCTCCCACTCCCTCTATCTGGTTCCCTCTCCCACTCCCAAATCTGGTTCTCTCTCTCCACTCCCTCTATCTGGTTCCCTCTCTCCCACATCAAAGGTGGTTCCCTCTCTCCCACTCCCTCTATCTGGTTCCCTCTCTCCCACTCCCTCTATCTGGTTCCTCTCTCCCACTCCCTCTATCTGGTTCCCTCTCTCCCACTCCCTCTATCTGGTTCCCTCTCTCCCTCTATCTGGTTCCCTCTCTCCCACTCCCTCTATCTGGTTCCTCTCTCCCACCCTCTATCTGGTTCCCTCTCTCCCACTCCCTCTATCTGGTTCCCTCTCTCCCACTCCTCCCCACTCCCTCTATCTGGTTCCCTCCTTTCTCCCTCTATCTGGTTCCTCTCTCCCACTCCCTCTATCTGGTTCCCTCTCTCCCACTCCCTCAAAACTGGTTCCCTCTCTCCCACTCCCTCTATCTGGTTCCCTCTCTCCCACTCCCTCTAAACTGGTTCCCTCTCTCCCACTCCCTCTATCTGGTTCCCTCTCTCCCACTCCCTCTATCTGGTTCTCTCTCTCACACTCCCTCTATCTGGTTCCCTCTCTCCCACTCCCTCTATCTGGTTCTCTCTCTATCTGGTTCCCTCTCTCCCACTCCCTCTATCTGGTTCTCTCTCTATCTGGTTCCCTCTCTCCCACTCCCTCTATCTGGTTCCCTCTCTCCCACTCCCTCTATCTGGTTCTCTCTCTCCCACTCCCTCAATCTGGTTCCCTCTCTCCCACTCCCTCTATCTGGTTCTCTCTCTCCCACTCCCTCTATCTGGTTCTCTCTCTATCTGGTTCCCTCTCTCCCACTCCCTCTATATGGTTCTCTCTCTATCTGGTTCTCTCTCTATCTGGTTCTCTCTCTCCCACTCCCCTCTATCTGGTTCCCTCTCTCCCACTCCCTCTATCTGGTTCCCTCTCCCCACTCCCTCTATCTGGTTCCTCTCTCCCACTCCCTCTATCTGGTTCCCTCTCCCCACTCTCTATCTCCCTCTCTCCCTCCCTCGATCTGGTTCCCTCTCCCACTCCCTCTCTGGTTCCCTCTCTCCCACTCCCTCTATCTGGTTCCCTCTCCCACTCCTGTATCTGGTTCCCTCTCTCCCCTCCCTTGAAACTGGTTCCCTCTCCCACTTCCTCTATCTGGTTCCCTCTCTCCCACTCCCTCAATCTGGTTCCTCTCCCACTCCCTCTATCTGGTTCCCTCTCCCACTCCCTCTATCTGGTTCTCTCTCTCCCACTCCCCTCTATCTGGTTCCCTCTCTCCCCCTCTATCTGGTTCTCTCTCTATCTGGTTCCCTCTATCTATCTGGTTCCCTCTATCTGGTTCCTCTCCCACTGCCTCTATCTGGTTCCCTCTCTCCCACTCCCTGTATTTGGTTCCCTCTCTCCCACTCCCTCTATCTGGTTCCCTCTCCCACTCCCTGTATTTGGTTCCCTCTCTCCCACTCCCTTGAATCTGGTTCCCTCTCTCCCACTCCCTCTATCTGGTTCCCTCTCTCCCACCCTCTCTCCCACTACCTCTATCTGGTTCCCTCTCTCCCACTCCCTCTATCTGGTTCTCTCTCTCCCACTCCCTCTATCTGGTTCCCTCTCTCCCACTCCCTCTATCTGGTTCTCTCTCTATCTGGTTCCCTCTCTCCCACTGCCTCTATCTGGTTCCCTCTCTCCCACTCCCTCTATCTGGTTCCCTCTCTCCCACTCCCTCTATCTGGTTCTCTCTCTATCTGGTTACCTCTCTCCCACTGCCTCTATCTGGTTCCCTCTCTCCCACTCCCTCTATCTGGTTCCCCCTCTCCCACTCCCTCTATCTGGTTCCCTCTCTCCCACTCCCTGTATTTGGTTCCCTCTCTCCCACTCCCTCGAATCTGGTTCCCTCTCTCCCACTCCCTCGAATCTGGTTCTCTCTCTCCCACTCCCTCTATCTGGTTCCCTCTCTCCCACTCCCTGTATTTGTTTCCCTCTCTCCCACTCACTCGAATCTGGTTCCCTCTCTCCCACTCCCTCGAATCTGGTTCTCTCTCTCCCACTCCCTCTATCTGGTTCCCTCTCTCCCACTCCCTGTATTTGGCACCCTCTCTCCCACTCCCTCTATCTGGTTCCCTCTCTCCCACTCCCTCTATCTGGTTCCCTCTCTCCCACTCCCTCTATCTGGTTCCATCTCTCCCACTCCCTCTATCTGGTTCCCTCTCTCCCACTAACCTCTATTTGGTTCCCTCTCTCCCACTCCCTCTATCTGGTTCCCTCTCTCCCACTCCCTGTATTTGATACCCTCTCTCCCACTCCCTCTATCTGGTTCCCTCTCTCCCACTCCCTGTATTTGATACCCTCTCTCCCACTCCCTCTATCTGGTTCCTTCTCTCCCACTCCCTCTATCTGGTTCCCTCTCTCCCACTCCCTCTATCCAGTTCCCTCTCTCCAACTCCCTCTATCTGGTTCCCTCTCTCCCACTCCCTCTATCTGGTTCTCTCTCTCCCACTCCCTCTATCTGGTTCCCTCTCTCCCACTCCCTCTATCTGGTTCCCTCTCTCCCACTCCCTCTATCTGGTTCTCTCTCTCCCACTCCCTCTATCTGGTTCCCTCTCTCCCACTCCCTCTATCTGGTTCCCTCTCTCCAACTCCCTCTATCTGGTTCTCTCTCTCCCACTCCCTCAAATCTGGTTCCCTCTCTCCAACTCCCTCTATATGTTTCCCTCTCTCCCACTCCCTCTATCTGGTTCCCTCTCTCCCACTCCCTCTATCTGGTTCCCTCTCTCCCACTCCCTCTATCTGGTTCCCTCTCTCCCACTCCCTCTCTCCCACTCCCTAGAATCTGGTTCCCTCTCTCCCACTCCCTCTATCTGGTTCCCTCTCTCCCACTCCCTCTATCTGGTTCCCTCTCTCCCACTCCCTCTATCTGGTTCTCTCTCCCAACTCCCTCTATCTGGTTCCCTCTCTCCCACCCCCTCTATCTGGTTTCATCTTTCCAACTCCCTCTATCTGGTTCCCTCTCTCCCACCCCCTCTATCTGGTTTCATCTTTCCAACTCCCTCTATCTGGTTTTCTCTCTCCCACCCCCTCTATCTGGTTTCATCTTTCCAACTCCCTCTATCTGGTTTTCTCTCTCCCACCCCTCTATCTGGTTTCATCTTTCCAACTCCCTCTATCTGGTTTTCTCTCTCCCACACCCTCTATCTGGTTTCATCTTTCCAACTCCCTCTATCTGGTTTTCTCTCTCCCACCCCTCTATCTGGTTTCATCTTTCCAACTCCCTCTATCTGGTTTTCTCTCTCCCACCCCCTCTATCTGGTTTCATCTTTCCAACTCCCTCTATCTGGTTCCCTCTCTCCCACCCCCTCTATCTGGTTTCATCTTTCCAACTCCCTCTATCTGGTTTTCTCTCTCCCACCCCTCTATCTGGTTTCATCTTTCCAACTCCCTCTATCTGGTTTTCTCTCCCACCCCTCTATCTGGTTTCATCTTTCCAACTCCCTCTATCTGGTTTCTCTCTCCCACCCCTCTATCTGGTTTCATCTTTCCAACTCCCTCTATCTGGTTTTCTCTCTCCCACCCCTCTATCTGGTTTCATCTTTCCAACTCCCTCTATCTGGTTTTCTCTCTCCCACCCCTCTATCTGGTTTCATCTTTCCAACTCCCTCTATCTGGTTTTCTCTCTCCCACCCCCTCTATCTGGTTTCATCTTTCCAACTCCCTCTATCTGGTTTTCTCTCTCCACCCCCTCTATCTGGTTTCATCTTTCCAACTCCCTCTATCTGGTTTTCTCTCTCCCACCCCCTCTATCTGGTTTCATCTTTCCAACTCCCTCTATCTGGTTTCTCTCTCCCACCCCCTCTATCTGGTTTCATCTTTCCAACTCCCTCTATCTGGTTTTCTCTCTCCCACCCCCTCTATCTGGTTTCATCTTTCCAACTCCCTCTATCTGGTTTCTCTCTCCCACCCCCTCTATCTGGTTTCATCTTTCCAACTCCCTCTATCTGGTTTCTCTCTCCCACCCCTCTATCTGGTTTCATCTTTCCAACTCCCTCTATCTGGTTTTCTCTCTCCCACCCCCTCTATCTGGTTTCATCTTTCCAACTCCCTCTATCTGGTTTTCTCTCTCCCACCCCTCTATCTGGTTTCATCTTTCCAACTCCCTCTATCTGGTTTTCTCTCTCCCACCCCCTCTATCTGGTTTCATCTTTCCAACTCCCTCTATCTGGTTTCTCTCTCCCACCCCTCTATCTGGTTTCATCTTTCCAACTCCCTCTATCTGGTTTCTCTCTCCCACCCCTCTATCTGGTTTCATCTTTCCAACTCCTCTATCTGGTTCCCTCTCTCCCACTCCCTCTATCTGGTTCCCTCTCTCCCACTCCCTGTATTTGATACCCTCTCTCCCACTCCCTCTATCTGGTTCCTTCTCTCCCACTCCCTCTATCTGGTTCCCTCTCTCCCACTCCCTCTATCCAGTTCCCTCTCTCCAACTCCCTCTATCTGGTTCCCTCTCTCCCACTCCCTCTATCTGGTTCTCTCTCTCCCACTCCCTCAAATCTGGTTCCCTCTCTCCCCTCCCTCTATCTGGTTCCCTCTCTCCCACTCCTCTATCTGGTTCTCTCTCCCACTCCCTCTATCTGGTTCCCTCTCTCCCACTCCCTCTATCTGGTTCCCTCTCTCCAACTCCCTCTATCTGGTTCTCTCTCTCCAAATCTGGTTCCCTCTCCTCCCTCTATCTGGTTCCCTCTCTCCCCTCCCTCTATCTGGTTCCCTCTCTCCAACTCCCTCTATCTGGTTCCCTCTCTCCCCTCCCTCTATCTGGTTCCCTCTCTCCCACTCCCTCTCCCATCTGGTTTCCCTCTCTCCCCACCCCCTCTATCTGGTTCCTCTCTCCCACTCCCTCTATCTGGTTCCCTCTCTCTCCCACTCCCTCTATCTGGTTCTCTCTCTCCAACTCCCTCTATCTGGTTCCCTCTCTCCCACCCCTATCTGGTTTCATCTTTCCAACTCCCTCTATCTGGTTCCCTCTCTCCCACCCCCTCTATCTGGTTTCATCTTTCCAACTCCCTCTATCTGGTTTCTCTCTCCCACCCCTCTATCTGGTTTCATCTTTCCAACTCCCTCTATCTGGTTTTCTCTCTCCCACCCCTCTATCTGGTTTCATCTTTCCAACTCCCTCTATCTGGTTTTCTCTCCCACCCCTCTATCTGGTTTCATCTTTCCAACTCCCTCTATCTGGTTTCTCTCTCCCACCCCCTCTATCTGGTTTCATCTTTCCAACTCCCTCTATCTGGTTTTCTCTCTCCCACCCCTCTATCTGGTTTCATCTTTCCAACTCCCTCTATCTGGTTCCCTCTCTCCCACCCCTCTATCTGGTTTCATCTTTCCAACTCCCTCTATCTGGTTTTCTCTCTCCCACCCCCTCTATCTGGTTTCATCTTTCCAACTCCCTCTATCTGGTTTTCTCTCTCCCACCCCTCTATCTGGTTTCATCTTTCCAACTCCCTCTATCTGGTTTCTCTCTCCCACCCCTCTATCTGGTTTCATCTTTCCAACTCCCTCTATCTGGTTTTCTCTCTCCCACCCCCTCTATCTGGTTTCATCTTTCCAACTCCCTCTATCTGGTTTTCTCTCTCCCACCCCTCTATCTGGTTTCATCTTTCCAACTCCCTCTATCTGGTTTTCTCTCTCCCACCCCCTCTATCTGGTTTCATCTTTCCAACTCCCTCTATCTGGTTTTCTCTCTCCCACCCCCTCTATCTGGTTTCATCTTTCCAACTCCCTCTATCTGGTTTCTCTCTCCCACCCCTCTATCTGGTTTCATCTTTCCAACTCCCTCTATCTGGTTTTCTCTCTCCACCCCTCTATCTGGTTTCATCTTTCCAACTCCCTCTATCTGGTTTTCTCTCTCCCACCCCTCTATCTGGTTTCATCTTTCCAACTCCCTCTATCTGGTTTCTCTCTCCCACCCCCTCTATCTGGTTTCATCTTTCCAACTCCCTCTATCTGGTTTTCTCTCTCCCACCCCCTCTATCTGGTTTCATCTTTCCAACTCCCTCTATCTGGTTTTCTCTCTCCCACCCCTCTATCTGGTTTCATCTTTCCAACTCCCTCTATCTGGTTTTCTCTCCCACCCCTCTATCTGGTTTCATCTTTCCAACTCCCTCTATCTGGTTTTCTCTCTCCCACCCCCTCTATCTGGTTTCATCTTTCCAACTCCCTCTATCTGGTTTTCTCTCTCCCACCCCCTCTATCTGGTTTCATCTTTCCAACTCCCTCTATCTGGTTTTCTCTCTCCCACCCCTCTATCTGGTTTCATCTTTCCAACTCCCTCTATCTGGTTCCTCTCTCCCACCCCTCTATCTGGTTTCATCTTTCCAACTCCCTCTATCTGGTTTTCTCTCTCCCACCCCTCTATCTGGTTTCATCTTTCCAACTCCCTCTATCTGGTTTTCTCTCTCCCACCCCTCTATCTGGTTTCATCTTTCCAACTCCCTCTATCTGGTTTCTCTCTCCCACCCCCTCTATCTGGTTTCATCTTTCCAACTCCCTCTATCTGGTTTTCTCTCTCCCCCCTCTATCTGGTTTCATCTTTCCAACTCCCTCTATCTGGTTTTCTCTCTCCCACCCCTCTATCTGGTTTCATCTTTCCAACTCCCTCTATCTGGTTCCCTCTCTCCCACTCCCTCTATCTGGTTCCCTCTCTCCCACTCCCTCTATCTGGTTCCCTCTCTCCCACTCCCTCTATCTGGTTCCCTCTCTCCCTCCCTCTATCTGGTTCCCTCTCTCCCACTCCCTCTATCTGGTTCCCTCTCTCCCACTCCCTCTATCTGGTTCCCTCTCTCCCACTCCCTCTATCTGGTTCCCTCTCTCCCACTCCCTCTATCTGGTTCCTTCTCTCCCACTCCCTCTATCTGGTTCCCTCTCTCCCACTCCCTCTATCTGGTTCCCTCTCTCCCACTCCCTCTATCTGGTTCCCTCTCTCCCACTCCCTCTATCTGGTTCCTCTCTCCCACTCCCTCTATCTGGTTCCCTCTCTCCCTCTATCTGGTTCCCTCTCTCCTCTATCTGGTTCCCTCTCTCCCACTCCCTCTATCTGGTTCCCTCTCTCCCACCCCTCTATCTGGTTTCATCTTTCCAACTCCCTCTATCTGGTTCCCTCTCTCCCACTCCCTCTATCTGGTTCCCTCTCTCCCACTCCCTCTATCTGGTTCCCTCTCTCCCACTCCCTCTATCTGGTTCCCTCTCTCCCACTCCCTCTATCTGGTTCCCTCTCTCCCACTCCCTCTATCTGGTTCCCTCTCTCCCTCCCTCTATCTGGTTCCCTCTCTCCCACTCCCTCTATCTGGTTCCCTCTCTCCCACTCCCTCTATCTGGTTCCCTCTCTCCCCCTCCCTCTATCTGGTTCCCTCTCTCCCACTCCCTCTATCTGGTTCCCTCTCTCCCACTCCCTCTATCTGGTTCCCTCTCTCCCACTCCCTCTATCTGGTTCCCTCTCTCCCACCCCCCTCTATCTGGTTTCATCTTTCCAACTCCCTCTATCTGGTTCCCTCTCTCCCACCCCCCTCTATCTGGTTTCATCTTTCCAACTCCCTCTATCTGGTTCCCTCTCTCCCACTCCCTCTATCTGGTTCCCTCTCTCCCACTCCCTCTATCTGGTTCCCTCTCTCCCACTCCCTCTATCTGGTTCCCTCTCTCCCTCCCTCTATCTGGTTCCCTCTCTCCCACTCCCTCTATCTGGTTCCCTCTCCCACTCCCTCTATCTGGTTCCCTCTCCCCTCCCCTCTATCTGGTCCCTCTCCCATCCCTCTATCTGGTTCCCTCTCTCCCACTCCCTCTATCTGGTTCCCTCTCTCCCCTCCCTCTATCTGGTTCCCTCTCTCCCATCCCTCTATCTGGTTCCCTCTCCCACTCCCTCTATCTGGTTCCCTCTCTCCCACTCCCTCTATCTGGTTTCATCTTTCCAACTCCCTCTATCTGGTTTCCTCTCTCCCACCCCCTCTATCTGGTTTCATCTTTCCAACTCCCTCTATCTGGTTTCATCTCTCCAACTCCCTCTATCTGGTTCCATCTTTTCCCTCTATCTGGTTTTCTCTTTCCACTCCTATCTCTTCATCTTTCTCTCCCTCTCTCCCTCCCACCCCTCTATCTGGTTTCATCTTTCCAACTCCCTCTATCTGGTTTTCTCTCTCCCACCCCTCTATCTGGTTTCATCTTTCCAACTCCCTCTATCTGGTTTTCTCTCTCCCACCCCTCTATCTGGTTTCATCTTTCCAACTCCCTCTATCTGGTTTTCTCTCCCACCCCCTCTATCTGGTTTCATCTTTCCAACTCCCTCTATCTGGTTTTCTCTCTCCCACCCCCTCTATCTGGTTTCATCTTTCCAACTCCCTCTATCTGGTTTTCTCTCTCCCACCCCCTCTATCTGGTTTCATCTTTCCAACTCCCTCTATCTGGTTTCTCTCTCCCCACCCCTCTATCTGGTTTCATCTTTCCAACTCCCTCTATCTGGTTTTCTCTCTCCCACCCCCTCTATCTGGTTTCATCTTTCCAACTCCCTCTATCTGGTTTTCTCTCTCCCACCCCCTCTATCTGGTTTCATCTTTCCAACTCCCTCTATCTGGTTTTCTCTCTCCCACCCCCTCTATCTGGTTTCATCTTTCCAACTCCCTCTATCTGGTTTTCTCTCTCCCACCCCCTCTATCTGGTTTCATCTTTCCAACTCCCTCTATCTGGTTTTCTCTCCCCACCCCTCTATCTGGTTTCATCTTTCCAACTCCCTCTATCTGGTTTTCTCTCTCCCACCCCCTCTATCTGGTTTCATCTTTCCAACTCCCTCTATCTGGTTTTCTCTCTCCCACCCCTCTATCTGGTTTCATCTTTCCAACTCCCTCTATCTGGTTTTCTCTCTCCCACCCCCTCTATCTGGTTTCATCTTTCCAACTCCCTCTATCTGGTTCCCTCTCTCCCACCCCCTCTATCTGGTTTCATCTTTCCAACTCCCTCTATCTGGTTTCTCTCTCCCACCCCCTCTATCTGGTTTCCTCTTTCCAACTCCCTCTATCTGGTTTTCTCTCTCCCACCCCCTCTATCTGGTTCCCTCTCTCCAACTCCCTCTATCTGGTTTTCTCTCTCCCACCCCCTCTATCTGGTTCCCTCTCTCCAACTCCCTCTATCTGGTTTTCTCTCTCCAACTCCCTCTATCTGGTTTCATCTTTCCAACTCCCTCTATCTGGTTTCTCTCTCCCACCCCCTCTATCTGGTTTCATCTTTCCAACTCCCTCTATCTGGTTCCCTCTCTCCCCACTCCCTCTATCTGGTTCCCTCTCTCCCTCCCTCTATCTGGTTCCCTCTCTCCCACTCCCTCTATCTGGTTCCCTCTCTCCCACTCCCTCTATCTGGTTCCCTCTCCCACTCCCTCTATCTGGTTCCCTCTCTCCCACTCCCTCTATCTGGTTCCCTCTCTCCACCCCCTCTATCTGGTTCCCTCTCTCCCACCCCCTCTATCTGGTTTCATCTTTCCAACTCCCTCTATCTGGTTCCCTCTCTCCCTCCCTCTATCTGGTTCCCTCTCTCCCACTCCCTCTATCTGGTTCCCTCTCTCCTACTCCCTCTATCTGGTTCCTCTCTCCCACTCCCTCTATCTGGTTCTCTCTCTCCCACTCCCTCTATCTGGTTCCCTCTCTCCCACTCCCTCTATCTGGTTCCCTCTCTCCCACTCCCTCTATCTGGTTCCCTCTCTCCCACTCCCTCTATCTGGTTCCCTCTCTCCCACTCCCTCTATCTGGTTCCCTCTCCCACTCCCTCTATCTGGTTCCCTCTCTCCCACTCCCTCTATCTGGTTCCCTCTCTCCCACTCCCTCTATCTGGTTCCCTCTCTCCCACTCCCTCTATCTGGTTCCCTCTCTCCCACTCCCTCGAATCTGGTTCCCGCTCTCCCACCCCCTCTGGTTTCATCTTTCCAACTCCCTCTATCTGGTTCCCTCTCTCCCACCCCCTCTATCTGGTTTCATCTTTCCAACTCCCTCTATCTGGTTCCCTCTCTCCAACTCCCTCTATCTGGTTCCCTCTCTCCCACTCCCTCTATCTGGTTCCCTCTCTCCCACTCCCTCTATCTGGTTCCCTCTCTCCCACTCCCTCTATCTGGTTCCCTCTCCCCAACTCCCTCTATCTGGTTCCCTCTCTCCCACTCCCTCTATCTGGTTCCCTCTCTCCCACTCCCTCTATCTGGTTCCCTCTCTCCCACTCCCTCTATCTGGTTCCCTCTCTCCCACTCCCTCTATCTGGTTTCATCTTTCCAACTCCCTCTATCTGGTTCCCTCTCTCCCACCCCCTCTATCTGGTTTCATCTTTCCAACTCCCTCTATCTGGTTCCCTCTCTCCCACCCCTCTATCTGGTTTCATCTTTCCAACTCCCTCTATCTGGTTCCCTCTCTCCAACTCCCTCTATCTGGTTTCATCTTTCCAACTCCCTCTATCTGGTTCCCTCTCTCCCACCCCTCTATCTGGTTTCATCTTTCCAACTCCCTCTATCTGGTTCCCTCTCTCCAACTCCCTCTATCTGGTTTCATCTTTCCAACTCCCTCTATCTGGTTCCCTCTCTCCAACTCCCTCTATCTGGTTCCCTCTCTCCCACCCCCTCTATCTGGTTTCATCTTTCCAACTCCCTCTATCTGGTTCCCTCTCTCCCACCCCCCTCTATCTGGTTTCATCTTTCCAACTCCCTCTATCTGGTTCCCTCTCTCCAACTCCCTCTATCTGGTTTCATCTTTCCAACTCCCTCTATCTGGTTCCCTCTCTCCAACTCCCTCTATCTGTTTCCATCTTTCCAACTCCCTCTATCTGGTTCCCTCTCTCCCACTCCCTCTATCTGGTTCCCTCTCTCCCACTCCCTCTATCTGGTTCCCTCTCTCCCACCCCTCTATCTGGTTTCATCTTTCCAACTCCCTCTATCTGGTTCCCTCTCTCCCACCCCCTCTATCTGGTTCCCTCTCTCCAACTCCCTCTATCTGGTTCCCTCTCTCCAACTCCCTCTATCTGGTTCCCTCTCTCCCACTCCCTCTATCTGGTTCCCTCTCTCCCACTCCCTCTATCTGGTTCCCTCTCTCCCACTCCCTCTATCTGGTTCCCTCTCTCCCACTCCCTCTATCTGGTTCCCTCTCTCCCACTCCCTCTATCTGGTTCCCTCTCTCCCACTCCCTCTATCTGGTTCCCTCTCTCCCTCCCCTCTATCTGGTTCCCTCTCTCCCACTCCCTCTATCTGGTTCCCTCTCTCCCACTCCCTCTATCTGGTTCCCTCTCTCCCACTCCCTCTATCTGGTTCCCTCTCTCCCACTCCCTCTATCTGGTTCCCTCTCTCCCACTCCCTCTATCTGGTTTCATCTTTCCAACTCCCTCTATCTGGTTCCCTCTCTCCCACCCCCTCTATCTGGTTTCATCTTTCCAACTCCCTCTATCTGGTTCCCTCTCTCCCACCCCCTCTATCTGGTTTCATCTTTCCAACTCCCTCTATCTGGTTCCCTCTCTCCAACTCCCTCTATCTGGTTTCATCTTTCCAACTCCCTCTATCTGGTTCCCTCTCTCCAACTCCCTCTATCTGGTTCCCTCTCTCCCACCCCCTCTATCTGGTTTCATCTTTCCAACTCCCTCTATCTGGTTCTCTCTCTCCAACTCCCTCTATCTGGTTCCCTCTCTCCCACCCCCTCTATCTGGTTTCATCTTTCCAACTCCCTCTATCTGGTTCCCTCTCTCCAACTCCCTCTATCTGTTTCCATCTTTCCAACTCCCTCTATCTGGTTCCCTCTCTCCCACCCCCTCTATCTGGTTTCATCTTTCCAACTCCCTCTATCTGGTTCCCTCTCTCCCACCCCCTCTATCTGGTTTCATCTTTCCAACTCCCTCTATCTGGTTCCCTCTCTCCAACTCCCTCTATCTGGTTTCATCTTTCCAACTCCTCTATCTGGTTCCCTCTCTCCAACTCCCTCTATCTGGTTCCCTCTCTCCACCCCCTCTATCTGGTTTCATCTTTCCAACTCCCTCTATCTGGTTCTCTCTCTCCAACTCCCTCTATCTGGTTCCCTCTCTCCCACCCCCTCTATCTGGTTTCATCTTTCCAACTCCCTCTATCTGGTTCCCTCTCTCCAACTCCCTCTATCTGGTTTCATCTTTCCAACTCCCTCTATCTGGTTCCCTCTCTCCCACTCCCTCTATCTGGTTCCCTCTCTCCCACCCATGTTTGCCATTACCTCTCTCTCTCTCTCTCTCTCTCTCTCTCTCTCTCTCTCTCTCCCTCTCTCTCTCCCTCTCTCCATCCCTCTCATTCTCCATCTTTTGGCTCGAGGAGGAGTGTACGAGCTGCTGAAATTTTTATTGATCTGTTTTTCTCTGCTTTATTTATTTCCCACCCTCCCTTTTGCCATCTATTCCTCTCTCCCACCTACCTTCCCTCCTCCGACCCCAACAACCTCCAGCCCCGATAGACCAAGAGAGGCAGTGGAAGGACTAAAAACCACAACATGACACCATGATTTAGCATTCATTGCATCTCGGCATATAGTTGTACCACTGTGAACAACACTAGAGTTGCCGGAGATGTGTGTGGGCTAAAAACAACTTCTGACAAGTTGAGCACTTGACAGACAGTATTTGTTACGGCAGGATATTTTTTTGCATTAGTTGCAGCCTGTAGTTGCACTGTCAACAACACAAGACGTGTAAGGATGTGCGAAGGATAAGACTATGCTGTAGCATGAAACCAGCTTCTGACAAGCTGAGTGCTTAACAGATAGTATTTCTGAAAGCAGGTTAAGCTGTTGTTAGAGTGGAACAGTGGAGGCTCCTCAGAGGAGGAAAGGGGAGGACCATCCTACTAAGTCATTTTCATAAGAAATAAAAATGGTGAAACATTTAAAAAAGTTATATATTTTTTTGTAAAACTGTACTAAATATATTCACAGCTGACCAAAGAACTGATTAAGAAACACTGGTTTGCAATGAAAGTCTACAGTAGCCTCAACAGCACCCTCTAGGGAAGCACTATTGTAGAGCTCTGGATACATTGCATAGACGTGTGTGTGTTTGTGTGTGTGTGTGTGTGTGTGTGTGTGTGTGTGTGTGTGTGTGTGTGTGTGTGTGTGTGTGTGTGTGTGTGTGTGTGTGTGTGTGTGTGTGTGTGTGTGTGTGTGTGTGTCTGTGTGTATTCTGCCAGGTTTCTCATTGTGGGCGAGAGGTGTCTGTGGCAGGTCAGGGCCACGCTCTTAGTTCAATTTCTAGTTTGGAAGGTGTAATCATTTCTATCCTGGGGTTACAGGTACAAGGGCTGTGATTTGGAGTGAGGGAGGCGAGTTCATAGGCCCCCCAGATAGCATATGAAGATGTCATATGCAATGGCAACATGTGTAGAATTGCAGGTAATTAAGTTTGACTTGGGTACAAAAACGGTCCAACTCCTACTCTTTCTCAATTTTCAAACAGCAATGGAGTGTGCCTTTGGTGATTCATCGATGTATCATTCTTGTCCTGCACGCCGTGACTGACGTAGCTACTTCGTTAGCTAAGCTAGCCACTTGTAGCTAACCAGTAACTCCTCCAATATGTGTTGATGTAATTTCACAGGATTTGTTTTTGGACCGAAGATGTAGAGAGTGGTAAGAAATGTAATTTATCTAGCCAAATATCTTATTCATCCATTTTTTAAGCATTATATTACCAGGTATAATGGTGCATTGATCATTTATACAGTTTAAAGACTGTATATTTATAGTTATTTTAGCATTTTGCCCAAAGTCTACCTTTAAAGTAACTGTCCAGTGTTTCCAAATGTCTATTAAATCTGACCTATAATTAATTACAATATGAGTGAAATAGTTTTCATTCCAAAACATTGTAATTAAGTATGTTAAAAAGCATATTTTCTGTGTTGGAATGGTCTGGGCGTACCCCAACAACAGAATGGTCTGGGCATATATCAGTCATTAAAAATATTCATGTGATTAAACTAGCACTAGATCAGCAGTAGCGCTAGCACAGCAGTAGTATAGTAACAATAGTAGGGTACTCTGTCTGCCACTAGTTTTGAATTAATTCCATCAAAACGATTTTGAGGTAAATTGATCAAATTGTTTGTAATTTAGAAAAGGTTTTTATATATAATCCAATTGAGTTAGATCCATTATTTTATATATTTAGTACCAGTCAAAAGTTACTTGGTTACCATGTGTTATTTCATAGTTTTGATGTCGTCACTATTATTCTACAATGTAGAAAATAGTACAAATAAAGGAAAACCCTTGAATGAGTAGATGTGTAATTTAGGCACTGGCTCGCACAGTTAGCTAACTCGCAACCTCCCTTGCAGAAAGTCTAAAGTGAAATAAATGCTGGCCAACTAGTTAGCATAAGCTAATGTCTGCTAGCATTGCTAGCTAACCCCAAGTTAGCTGTCTAAGGAGTAGGGTTAGGGGTCAGAGTTAGAATAAGGGCCCGTGTTAGGATTAGGATAGGAGTTAGGGTTAGGTTAGTGTCAGAATAAGAGTTAGGGTTAGGGTTAGATTAAGTGTCAGTTCTCCACAGTTCCTAAAACACTTTTCAGTTTTTTTCTTTTCAGGTGAGAGTTTACAAGAAATGA
>NC_068451.1:8980099-9130099 GCF_023373465.1 Oncorhynchus keta
GTCTGTTCACAGCAAAGGGAAAGACACAACACAACTCCGAGACGAAATGTTTCTGTGTGAAATGGCTTTTCTGTGTGACATTACGAGTCATCTGAATGCAATGAACTTGCAGCTGCAGGGTCGGGATCGTGTCATTCTGATATGTACAGTACAGTGAAGGCATTTAAAACCAAACTGACTCTGTGGGAGACGAGATGCGGAAAGAAAATTTGAGCCACTTTCCCAGCTGCCAGACCATGAAAGAGAAGCTCTCTACCAGTGCGTTCCCGAGCGCACAGTTGGCTGATAAAATAGGTATGCTTGCCGCTGACTTTCGACATTTGCTGACTTTGAAGCACAAAAAAGCAGGTTGGAACTGCCTGCTGTTGACGTGGAAAGCTCACCACCAAACCTCTGGAGTTGATTGACCTCCAATGCAATGATGCACTGAGGGCAAAATATGCGGCAGTGGGTGCTGAGTTCGCCCGTTTCCTCCCGACACAATGCCCCAGCTGCGCATCCAGGCTGCTCAAACGTTGTCTATGTTTGGCAGCACATACCTGTGCAACTGTTTTCTTTGATGAACTTGAACAAAACATCACACAGAAGTCGACTTACTGCTGAACACCTCCACTCAATTTGAGGATTTCCTCAGCTCAGAGCCTTACCCCGAACATTGATGAACTTGTGGAAAAGATGGGACACCACCAAGTATCACCCTCAACCTCAAACAAGTGAACATTACTGTGCAATCACATATTTAGAGTTTTTACTCAGTTCAAGTTTAAAAGTTAAAGTTTAATATTTGTTTTCACTGCATGTTATTCATCCTTAAACAAAGTGTTGTTTTTGATTAATAGATTTTTGCACTTTATTTTATTGTATTTCAATCCAATTATATTTTAAAAATATTTCAGTTGAGTGGATGATAGAAAATTGCTATTATTGTTTTTTTCTTTGAAGTAAATTTAGCCCACTTTTGCTAAAATAGAAAATATAGGCTACTGATGGTGCCTTGAATACCGGTTTCTTTCATTTAATGTTCATGTTATGGGGATTTTTATATAAAGGAAATTTGTCTTTTGTGTCTGTTGAAAATTAAAGATTACTGACAGAGCCATAAGAAAATATTGCTTTATTTATCTGATCATATTGGAATATATTTGTTAGGTTTTCAGTAGGTTCAATTAGGTTCACTAGACTATATGCGTCATTTAAAAAATTTTCAATGAACATTCGAACAGTCCGGCCCTCGGCTTGTAGCTAAATTTTTTATTTGGCCCTCCGTCCATTTGACTTTGACACCCCTGCCTTATGCTATGCTCCAAAATGTCTATCCACGAGTCTGGGAGAGAACGATGCAGTTGGTAAATGCAGTCGGCGACGCAGTCGGTAAATTGATTATGCAGGGTGATTTTGAATAGCCTAGTAATAGGGAATTAATTGGGTGGCACATTACCTTTAGCTATACAGAATATCTCACTACCATGCATTTACATCCCCTCCTCTCTCCTTTATTCCTTTCTCGAGCAGGCAGACGGGCTGACAACAGTTTAATGAAATATGTTTCTTTGTGAACTATCCATTTTCCCGCAAATATTTCACTTGGTTTTCCAAATTAAGCAATGGGTAGCTGCAGTAACAGGGTTGGAGAGCTCATGGCATAAACAATTTGGGCGGAATATCACCTGTCACGCAGCTAGAGCATGCTCCGGAAAAGGTTTTGATGCTTGGAGTGAAATAAGCTTCCTTATATTTATTTCTCAGCTGCTCATATTAAGCACATGCTCCACTATATAACCAAAGTAGCTACCTGTCATCATTGAAAAAATGGACCGGTGGAAAAGCACTCGGCCTCCATTCGCTATTCGAGAGCATACAGATGACTAAATCCAAACTAATTTGACATATTAGTAAAGACAAGACTAAATTGAGAATAGTTTAATGGGCAGGAATAGTTTGATGAGAGAACAGCTGTGCAGCGCCTGAGGCAAGTAACAGAAACGCAAGCCTTTTTTTTGATACTTTCGCAAATCATGATTAGCCTATAGTCGCATCATGAAGGGGCGCAACTTTGGTTTTAGAAGTGGGAGGGACATAATTATTCAAAAAAAGTTAAGTCAGATAAACACTCCGAACAGCCTAACCGACTGCTCGGAGGCGTCCGCATGGTCCTAAAGCACAACGTTGCCTAGTTTTGTATCACATTCCAAAACTGGGGGTGGACGTCCCCAGTGAAAGATGCGCCCCTGGCATGCAGCCCATATATGTTTTGATTTCTAAGAAATTCTAAGGTTTGTATCAATAACTCTGAATCTAGCATAATATAGGACCTGTTTTAAATTATCACTTTTACGCTCAGGGACAAATTAGGGGACTGATTTAGACCTGGGACACCAGGTGTGTGCAATTAATGATCAGGTAGAACAGAAAAGCAGCAGGCTCCGGACCTCGTAGGGTCAGAGTTGAGTATCCCTGATCTATGGCATTGAGCATAGCCAGATAACATGCAGTAGGCCAAATCATATTCTGTTCCTCCGAAATACATTTTCTTCATATATCATAATCTTTCTTCAGACCTGCCTAAAATAAATAATGGATTTATTGTGATGGTGAATATTCAATTGATTTATTCTACTTTTAAAAAATGTAGATGTTGCAAGGTGTGTATCAGCAAGCTTGTATACTCAGGTTGTATGCGTGGAGGCCTGGAGATACTAAATGTGTTTATGTTAATTGCCGGGCAATTACCATGAGACTGGCAGCTTTTGCATGACAATAACCGGCTGACAAAATGTAATGACCGCCACAGCCCTACTAAATGCCTATGTGATTTGTGTCTGTCTCTCTCTTTCTTTCTCTCTCTAATTGACTATTGTTTACCTTCAGACTGTGATGAGAGGAAGCTGAAGGGGGTGATCTACTTCCAGGCTATAGAGGAAGTCTACTATGACCACCTGCGCACAGCCACTTCAGTGAGTCCTCATATACAGTATTTTATCACCATAGAGAGGGAACAATGTGCCCATGATATCACCACAACTGATAAAGAGATTATCCATTCATGCATGTAATGCTTGAACCAAATCACAAGAATTATTGCTCTCTCACCATTCATTCATTCATCTCTCTCTCTCTCTCTCTCTCTCTCTCTCTCTCTCTCTCTCTCTCTCTCTCTCTCTCTCTCTCTCTCTCTCTCTCTCTCTCTCTCTCTCTCTCTCTCTCTCTCTCTCTCTCTCTCTCTCTCTCTCTCAGTCTCCGCGGCCCAGCCTTACGTTCTGTGTGAAGACGTACGAGCGCCTCTTCTTCCTGGTGGCGCCCAGCGCCGAGGCCATGAGGATCTGGATGGACGTCATTGTCACAGCAACAGACGAGCACAGCCGCTACTGACTTTGACTTTACACCTGCCCCCTTACCTGTGTCTGTCTGACCTACCCCTTGGGCTGAACCTCCATTCACCTGGCTGACTTGGGTAACCTGGCTACAGTTTCAGCAGTTTACATTATGTGGGGAAAACTGCAATCTTCAACCTCCACCCTACAATGCGTGTAGGACCCAGCTAGGCAGCCATTTTGATGCCTGAACTTTACCTCATATGATTGGTTGACGTGGAGGTGAGGAGTGATGAGCAGAACATAATGTTCAGGAAAGCGCTTCCTGAAGGAACTGACATTTGATTCTGGATAGTTTCTTAGGAGCTTTGATGGCATGGGACTGAGGGGCAGGCTGTTACATGCTCTGTGTGGAACAAAAGATGTTGAGAGGATGGAGGAGGAACAAGACCATGGGAATATAAAGACGTGGATGTGCAAGCTGGAGCAACCATTGGACATCTTAGAGTCAGTGCCAACCATGATATACTGACAGACAAACCTATGATGTTTTTTATTAGTCTCAAATCAGGATTTAATGGTTGGTGTCTCTCTACCAGCTGTGTTTGAGCTCCCTCTTGTGGCCAGATTGAAGTATTGAAGTACTACAGCTTCCATTGAAATATACAGGTAGCCGCCAAAATAAAGGAAACACCAGCATAGTGTGTTTTAATTGGTCGTTGGGCCACCACGAGAAAGAACAGCTTCAATGCACCTTCATGTGGATTCTACATGGGTCTCGAATTCTATTGGGTGGATGCGACACCATTCTTCCAAAAGAAATTCCATACTTTTGTGTCTTGTTGATGGTGGTGGAAAATGCTGTCTCAGGCGCCGCTCCAGAATCTCTTATAAGTGTTCAATTGGCTTGAGATCTGGTGACTGAGTTGGCCATGGCATATGGCTTTACATAGTGTTAATGCTCATCAAATCATTCACTGACCACTCCTGCCCTGTGGATGGGGCCATTGTCATCCTATGGTGGCATAGCCATGTGGGACAAAATAATAGCCAAAGTAATGGCCTGCCCAGCATTTTTATACATGACCCTAAGCATGATGGGATATCAATTGTTTCAATAACTCAGGAACAACACCTGTGTGGAAGCACCTGCGTTCAATACACTTTGTATTCCTCATTAACTCAAGTCTTTCCATTATTTTTGGCAATAACCTGTACATGTATATCTATGTTGAATATATGTATATTTTTCATCTGTCAAAAGGGCTGTTCAGAGTCAATAAAAACACTGACCGAGCATTCCGATCTCAAATGGATTGTTTTTTTCTATTACTATCAACACAGAAATACTATATACTTATAAATATGTATTATTACTATTTTTTTATTTTATTATTATCATTAAAGGTCATTCATACACTTTTGTTGACTCTGTGAAAACAACCTTCCCTTCTGATTCCCGTTGCTTCAATGTCTTCTTCAAATCGACTTTTTAATCATGCTTCTATTTTTACTTTCCTGCCAGACAGCTATCGAGCTATCCAAACTGGCACCCACAATCAGATATATTAATTATGGTATTGACCGTTTTAAATAGATGGGGATTGAATGGGAACCATGTTTCTCTTGCCCCCCAGCAGTTGTATCATGAAGAGAGGAGAATGTATTATTTGTTGAATTACAATGACCTCAAAATGTATTTCCATTTCAAAATGAAAAAGAAGATAATATTGTCGAAGGTCCTCATCTGTTTTGGGAACGGTATGTGTATCAAAGGAAGTGGTCTGGTTAAAACACAGGTCCTTCTGTCTCAGCCGTACACCGTATAGATACAGGATTCAGAAAGCAATGCAGGTAAGAGTTGAACAATAATAAATGTTTTTACTTATTTCAACTTATCATTAACTACTGTCGTATTTCATTATTGTCATGTATGTGATCATGCCCAAAAAGCCGGTGTTTGAAGGATATATTGGAAAGGGATCGTCTCTGGCTCGGCAAACTGCAAAAATATCCTTCAAACACACCGGCTTCGAGGGCATTATCACTTGTATACAACGGGTTACCAACATATTCAAATAATGATTGACATATTTTCATTAAAAACGTCCTTCTGATGATTTTATTAATACTATTTCATCCTTCCACAAGACATAGTCCCGACACAAATCTAGGGTTGCTATCCAATCCGGCTGGTCGTTCGTTCTATCGGTTCGGTTGCCAGAGACTCGAGCCAGTCATTAGGTATTTTTGTTATTGTAGCAAAAGCCTAATAAAGTTTGCTTAAATATATATATTTGTCTGCCGTGACTACAACACAAAGCATATTGAAACAGTTCTGTATCTATGGACGCGACCCAGTCGTTGGTTGTAAATGTTCCATTGCCATAATTGTCTGGCGACGTTCTTATCTCTTGCTTGCTAGCGAGCCAACTACGGCTAACTGACAGTCACGTCAAACAGTGTAGCCAGAATAACACCAAAGTAGCTGGGTTTGTTTAAACTGTTTTCTAGTGATATTTAATTGTTTACATCCATAACAATGAGCTACTGAGGCGCGATTTTGCCTTGCATAGAACATGTACTCTCTTGTTGAAAACGACACGTTAGTCCAAAAAAAAGTGAGATAATCTCTAGAGGCTTTTTATAGTGGACATCAAGTTTATAAAGTGCCTGGCTGAGTCGATGAGACAGTGGATTGTGCAGTCAGATGGAACAGAGTAAATAGGCATTTTAATGTAATAGATTTAACCGGTGGTAATTTGTGGAATAAACACCGGTTGGAATGCAGTTTTAACCAATCAGCATTCAGGATTAGACCCACCAGTTGTATAAACTTTTATTATACTATACACTGATTGTACAAAACATTTCATATCCTGAACATCCCTTATCCCTGTTCCCATCTATCCTAATATTACCTGAACCTTGAATAAGACAACAGTCTTCCATTTGTGTTTCCTGAAAGCATCCATATGGTCGTTCAACTGAACGACTTGATTAGTTTAGTGTTAGCTAGCTACATAGCTGTCTTTGTATCCAAGATAATTGTGTAGTTTAGAGTGTGTAGTCTTGGAGTGATTATCTTAATTTACCGAGGTTAGCTAGCCAGCTATTTGTCGTCCTTAACGTAGGAGACTCTGCTAGCTAGCCAACAGCTAACAGCTAACAGCTAGCCAACGTCTACTGAATTGAACTCAACAACCCGGTCGCACTCACAGGTAGTATCACATTTTCATTTCATTTCACTACAGTACAACGGTTTGATTTGTTTGATCGTAGCTAGCTACATAGCTAGCTACATAGCCGTCTTTGTATCAAAGATAATTGTGTAGTCTAGAGCGATTTTCTAGGTTAGCTAGCCAGCTATTGTCGTTCTTTTAACGCAACGTAACGTAAACAACACTGCTAGCTAGCCAGCTAGCCCCCGAATAGCAGCACTGCAGAAACTATTACACTCAACGGAACGACTTGATTAGTGTAGTGTCAACAACGCAGCTACTGCCAGCTAGCCTACTTCAGCAGTACTGTATCATTTTAATCATTTTAGTCAATAAGATTCTTGCTACGTAAGCTTAACTTTCTGAACATTCGAGACGTGTAGTCCACTTGTCATTCAATCTCCTTTGCATTAGCGTAGCCTCTTCTGTAGCCTGTCAACTATGTGTCTGTCTATCCCTGTTCTCTCCTCTCTGCACAGACCATACAAACGCTCCACACCGCGTGGCCGCGGCCACCCTAATCTGGTGGTCCCAGCGCGCACGACCCACGTGGAGTTCCAGGTCTCCGGTAGCCTCTGGAACTGCCGATCTGCGGCCAACAAGGCAGAGTTCATCTCAGCCTATGCCTCCCTCCAGTCCCTCGACTTCTTGGCACTGACGGAAACATGGATCACCACAGACAACACTGCTACTCCTACTGCTCTCTCTTCGTCCGCCCACGTGTTCTCGCACACCCGAGAGCTTCTGGTCAGCGGGGTGGTGGCACCGGGATCCTCATCTCTCCCAAGTGGTCATTCTCTCTTTCTCCCCTCACCCATCTGTCTATCGCCTCCTTTGAATTCCATGCTGTCACAGTTACCAGCCCTTTCAAGCTTAACATCCTTATCATTTATCGCCCTCCAGGTTCCTCGGAGAGTTCATCAATGAGCTTGATACCTTGATAAGCTCCTTTCCTGAGGACGGCTCACCTCTCACAGTGCTGGGCGACTTTAACCTCCCCACGTCTACCTTTGACTCATTCCTCTCTGTCTCCTTCTTTCCACTCCTCTCCTCTTTTGACCTCACCCTCTCACCTTCCCCCTACTCACAAGGCAGGCAATACGCTCGACCTCATCTTTACTAGATGCTGTTCTTCCACTAACCTCATTGCAACTCCCCTCCAAGTCTCCGACCACTACCTTGTATCCTTTTCCCTCTCGCTCTCATCTAACACCTCCCACACTGCCCCTACTCGGATGGTATCGCGCCGTCCCAACCTTCGCTCTCTCTCCCCCGCTACTCTCTCCTCTTCCATCCTATCATCTCTTCCCTCTGCTCATACCTTCTCCAACCTATATCCTGATTCTCCCTCCTCAACCCTCCTCTCCTCCCTTTCTGCATCCTTTGACTCTCTATGTCCCCTATCCTCCAGGCCGGCGCGGTCCTCCCCTCCCGCCCCGTGGCTCGACGACTCATTGCGAGCTCACAGAACAGGGCTCCGGGCAGCTGAGCGGAAATGGAGGAAAACTCGCCTCCCTGCGGACCTGGCATCCTTTCACTCCCTCCTCTCTACATTTTCCTCCTCTGTCTCTGCTGCAAAAGCCATTTTCTACCACTCTAAATTCCAAGCATCTGCCTCTAACCCTAGGAAGCTCTTTGCCACCTTCTCCTCCCTCCTGAATCCTCCTCCCCCTCCCCCCCTCCCTCTCTGCAGATGACTTCGTCAACCATTTTGAAAAGAAGGTCGACGACATCCGATCCTCGTTTGCTAAGTCAAACGGCACCGCTGGTTCTGCTCACACTGCCCTACCCTGTGCTCTGACCTCTTTCTCCCCTCTCTCTCCAGATGAAATCTCGCGTCTTGTGATGGCCGGCCGCCCAACAACCTGCCCGCTTGACCCTATCCCCTCCTCTCTTCTCCAGACCATTTCCGGAGACCTTCTCCCTTACCTCACCTCGCTCATCAACTCATCCCTGACCGCTGGCTACGTCCCTTCCGTCCTCAAGAGAGCGAGAGTTGCACCCCTTCTGAAAAAACCTACACTCAATCCCTCCGATGTCAACAACTACAGACCAGTATCCCTTCTTTCTTTTCTCTCCAAAACTCTTGAACGTGCCGTCCTTGGCCAGCTCTCCCGCTATCTCTCTCTGAATGACCTTCTTGATCCAAATCAGTCAGGTTTCAAGACTAGTCATTCAACTGAGACTGCTCTTCTCTGTATCACGGAGGCGCTCCGCACCGCTAAAGCTAACTCTCTCTCCTCTGCTCTCATCCTTCTAGACTTATCGGCTGCCTTCGATACTGTAAACCATCAGATCCTCCTCTCCACCCTCTCCGAGTTGGGCATCTCCGGCGCGGCCCACGCTTGGATTGCGTCCTACCTGACAGGTCGCTCCTACCAGGTGGCGTGGCGAGAATCTGTCTCCTCACCACGCGCTCTCACCACTGGTGTCCCCCAGGGCTCTGTTCTAGGCCCTCTCCTATTCTCGCTATACACCAAGTCACTTGGCTCTGTCATAACCTCACATGGTCTCTCCTATCATTGCTATGCAGACGACACACAATTAATCTTCTCCTTTCCCCCTTCTGATGACCAGGTGGCGAATCGCATCTCTGCATGTCTGGCAGACATATCAGTGTGGATGACGGATCACCACCTCAAGCTGAACCTCGGCAAGACGGAGCTGCTCTTCCTCCCGGGGAAGGACTGCCCGTTCCATGATCTCGCCATCACGGTTGACAACTCCATTGTGTCCTCCTCCCAGAGCGCTAAGAACCTTGGCGTGATCCTGGACAACACCCTGTCGTTCTCAACTAACATCAAGGCGGTGGCCCGTTCCTGTAGGTTCATGCTCTACAACATCCGCAGAGTACGACCCTGCCTCACACAGGAAGCGGCGCAGGTCCTAATCCAGGCACTTGTCATCTCCCGTCTGGACTACTGCAACTCGCTGTTGGCTGGGCTCCCTGCCTGTGCCATTAAACCCCTACAACTCATCCAGAACGCCGCAGCCCGTCTGGTGTTCAACCTTCCCAAGTTCTCTCACGTCACCCCGCTCCTCCGCTCTCTCCACTGGCTTCCAGTTGAAGCTCGCATCCGCTACAAGACCATGGTGCTTGCCTACGGAGCTGTGAGGGGAACGGCACCTCAGTACCTCCAGGCTCTGATCAGGCCCTACACCCAAACAAGGGCACTGCGTTCATCCACCTCTGGCCTGCTCGCCTCCCTACCACTGAGGAAGTACAGTTCCCACTCAGCCCAGTCAAAACTGTTCGCTGCTCTGGCCCCCAATGGTGGAACAAACCCCCTCACGACGCCAGGACAGCGGAGTCAATCACCACCTTCCGGAGACACCTGAAACCCCACCTCTTTAAGGAATACCTAGGATAGGATAAGTAATCCTTCTCACCCCCCCCCCCTTTAAGATTTAGATGCACTATTGTAAAGTGACTATTCTACTGGATGTCATAAGGTGAATGCACCAATTTGTAAGTCGCTCTGGATAAGAGCGTCTGCTAAATGACTTAAATGTAAATGTAAATGTAAATGTTAAAGGTACATTATTACTATTTACAACAGTTCTGTGTTTTTATTTCTGGTGATTGAGTTTATTTACTGTGTTCACATGTTGATGCAGCAGGTTTATTAATAAATTGGAGAAAGAGTTTTCATGGAATATAATGGGCTGCTATAACGTTAGCTAGCCTAGCATGTTGACGAAAAAGGTAGTTTCGTAAAAAACTTGCAGTATTTCAATCTTCTTGATTTGTCAGTTAGGATAATGGGATAATCAGGAGTACAGCACCATCCCTGGATTGAGGTACGTTTCCCAAGCCGTATTTTGTGCCGGCTCCACGGTGTCCACATTCTGGCATAGAACCGTTCTGACTAGAGAGAGAAGTAATGAAAGTCTAGTTGGATTTGAATGGCTAGGTTACACCCTGACTACACCGGCCACATTGCGTGCGTGAGCATTGCAAAAATAAATGTACCCACATGTTATTCAATCATCCACACTGCTCGCATGCATCTGGGATTGATTTGCACTTTTTGCACCAAAGTACGTTCATCTTTTGGAGACAGAAAGTGTCTCCTTCCTGAGCGGTATTGTCACGCCCTGGTCTTAGTATTTTGTGTTTTCTTTATTATTTTGGTCAGGCCAGGGTGTGACATGGGTTAATTATGTGGTGTGTTTTGTCTTGTTTTTTTTGTAGGTATAGTGGGCTTATCTAGAAAAGTCTATGGTTGCCTGAAGTGGTTCTCAATCAGAGGCAGGTGTTTATCGTTGTCTCTGATTGGGAACCATATTTAGGCAGCCATATTCTTTGAGTATTTCGTGGGTGATTGTTCCTGTCTCTGTGTTTGTTTGCACCAGATAGGCTCAGTCACTTTGGTTTTTCTTTTTTCCTTGTTTTGGAAGAGAAGAGAATGAGCGCCATTCTCCTTGCGGAGATGGTGCAAAATACATGAACACGGTCGGTCCCTGGGATTGGGCTGGCCAACACGATTCGGTTTGCTTGGAAGGAAAAGGAGTTGGAGCCTTTAGGACGGGAAACTTTTGGAAGGATAATATTGATGGGGATTTTAAAGCTGATGGTGAAGGACGTGTTTTGTTTCCAAGGCAACTCGTTGGAGGGAGCATACGACGTGGCACTATATACAGAGGAGAAACACGATGATATCCTGAGAAGGACAAGAGCAGTGGGAGGTGAGAGGCCGATGAGCCACTATGAAATAACAAACCTTGCGAAGAACAACTTTAGGGCTGTAACTGTCAACATTTACAACCCTTACGTTAAGGACGAAGAGGTGAGGGCCTTTCTGGGGAGATACATGGATAACGTCTCCTCAGCAAGGCACCACAAAGACTCCCTTGGGTTTTGGAATGGGAGGAGAGGCTCCCAGGCACTCCTCAGGGAGGACCCAAAGGGACATGGTGGCTACCTCCATCCTCCTGCTATGTTCTCCCTAGGGGCTGACAGGGGGACGTTGTTTTATGCATGTCAGCCCCCATTTTGCAGGCGCTGTATGGCCTACGGCCACATATTCGCTTCGTGCAGCACAAGAAAATGCAGATTTTGTGGATCTGAGGAACACGAGGCGAGGGATTGTGACAAGCCTAAGGCGTGCCACGGGTGTGGCTCGTCAGCACACCTGTGGCGGGGGTGCCCGGCTCGTCAGAGGTCATATGCGTCTGCGGCTGGGGGGGGAGCAGGATCGGGGGATGGGGGAAGAAGAGGAGGGGAAGGAATGTGGATGTGCTCGCTTTTGACCTCTCATCTGGGGTCAGGCAGGGGTGCCCACTCTCGGCTCTCCTCTTCGTTCTGTACATGGAGCCTCTGGGGGCTGCCATTAGGGCAGACACAGGGGTGGAAGGCTTGTTGATCCCTGGAAGTGGTGGGCTGCGTGTTAAGATGACGCAGTACGCCGACGACACTTCCTTGCTGCTGTGCAAGGACTCGTGCCTGACAAGGTCCCTTGCCATCTTTGGGGATTTCACCCGAGCGTCGGGAGCAGTTCTGAACCATGCAAAGTCTTCCGTCAAGTGTTTCGGAAGATGGCGCGGTAGAACGGATGTGCCTGGGGGGTTATCTCTCTGTGAGGGGGCCCTGAGGATTCTCTGGGTCCATTTTGAGACCTCCGGCTCAGCGACGCTAAACTGGAACATGCGTATCGCAGTGGTACAGAGGAAGCTAGCAATGTGGAAGGCTAGGTATTTGTCTTTTATGGGCAAAGTCCTGGTCCTAAAGGTGGATGTGTTGCCGTCTCTTTTGTATTTGGCGTACATCTACCCATTGCCGGCTTGTCTGAGGAGGCCTCTAGTGGCAGGTGCGAGTGGGTCGCCAGGGCACGCATGATCTGTCCCATCGGGGAGGGAGGTAGGGGGGTACCACATTTCCCCCTCAAGCTGGACACAATTTTTGTTTCTTTCTTGTTAACAGAGCTTGCTCATCCAGTGATACACCCGTCCGGTTACCTCCTGCGGGTGTTCTTCTCGTATCAGGCGAGAAGCGTAATGGTGTGGTCTAACACGGGTCCTCGGGCGGAACAGCTGCCGCATGCGGCCAAGTGGCTGCATGCGCACCCTGAGGTTGAAGTTGCCCGAGTAGGTTTAGATCACAGGCACCTGTACGAGGAGGTCAGAAAGGCAGGGAGTCCGGCGCCTGTAGTGGGCATCTCGGAAGTGGTCTGGGAGGGAGTGCAGGCGCGGGGTCTGGACAACAGGCTCAAGGACCTGAATTGGTTGAGCCTCCATAAGTGCTTGCCGGTACGTTCCATCATGTACCGGTATAGTTTGGTGCAATCCTCCACCTGTCCAAGATGTGGCAGGGAGGAGACTGTGCGCCATGTCTTTTGGGACTGTGCCTTTGCCGGAGTAGTATGGGCTAGGGCACGGGTGTTGTTAGGTTTGGTAAGGGGGGATTTTGTATTGACGTGGGCCAGGTTAGAGAGAGGTGTAGGGAGAGCGAGAGGGACGGATAGGGACAGGTTTCTGCTCTGGCTTCTCATGAGTCTCTTTAAATGGGGGCTGTGGGAAGCCAGGCAGAACATGGTGAAGACAGGGAGAGATTGGGGGGGTGGAAGGGATAGTGAGGAGGGTGGAAGGAGATTTGAGGGGGAGGATGAAGAGGGAGGAGAGGAAGTGGGGGCAGCATGCTGCTCGGGAGAGGTGGAAGGGGGGTTTAGGGCTGGGTGTCATTTAGATATGTAAGGGGATAGATTCGGGACGGGGAGATAGGGAAAGGTATTTTGTAGGGTGACGGGGAGGGAAGATGCTCCCCTGAGGTTTTGTTTGGGGTTTATGTTTAGTTAAATTAGTTTAATTAAAATACCATTATTTGAGTATGTATGAAAATTATGAGTTGTAAAGAATGAATGGTATTGAAGATAATAAATTATTTTTTATAATAACATTTTTTTTAAAGATATGCTGTTTAGGTTTTTTCACGTTTATTGTTTTCATATACTGTTTGTGTTTTCATCTTTATTAAAGATGTATACAAATAACCACGCTGCATTTTGGTCCGCCTCTCCTTCACCGGAAGAAAACCTTAACAGGTATGACGGCTGTGTGGTCCCATAGTGCTTATACTTGTGTACAATTGTTTGTACAGATGAATGTGGTATCTTCAGGCATTTGGAAATTGCTCCCAAGGATGAACCAAACTTGTGGAGGTCTACAATTATTTTTCTGAGGTCTTGGCTGATTTCTTTTGATTTTCCCATGATGTCAAGCATAGAGGCACTGAGTTTGAAGGTGAGCCTTGAAATGCATCCACAGGTACACCTCCAATGATGTCAATTAGCCTATTAGAAGCTTCTAAAGACATGACATAATTTTCTGGAATTTTCCAAGCTGTTTAAAGGCAGTCAACTTTGTGTATGTAAACTTCTGACCCACTGGAATTGCGATACAGTTAATATAAGTGAAATAATTTGTCTGTAAACAATTGTTGGAAAATGACTTGTCTCATGCACAAAGTAGATTTCCTAACAGACTTGCCAAAACTGTAGTTTTGTCACGCCCTGGTCGAAGTATTTTGTGTTTTTCTTCATGTATTTGGTCAGGCCAGGGTGTGACATGGGTTTTTGTATGTGGTGTGTAGCTTAGTGGGATTGTAGCTTAGTGGGGTGTTCTAGGAGAGTCTATGGCTGTCTGAAGTGGTTCTCAATCAGAGGCAGGTGTTTATCGTTGTCTCTGATTGGGAAACATATTTAGGCAGCCATATTCTTTGGTTGTATTGTGGGTGATTGTCCCGAGTGTCTTGATGTCCTTGTGCTGTGGTAGTTGACACAAGTATAGGCTGTTTTCGGTTTTCGTTTCGTTTATTGTTTTGTAGTGTTTGTGTTTATTCGTGTTAACGTTGTGTGATTAAACATGGATCGCAATATACACGCTGCAGTTTGGTCCGACTCTACTTCACCACATGAAAACCGTGACAAGTTTGTTAACAAGAAATTTGTGGAGTGGTTGAAAAATGAGTTTTAATGACTCTAACCTAAGTGTATGTAAACTTTCGACTTCAATTGTATCTATTTCTCTATATACACATATACACTACACACTAAAAGTTTGGTGTCACTGAGAAATGTTCTTCTTTTGAAAGAAAAGCTATTTTTTTGTCCATTAAAATAAGATCAAATTGATCAGAAATACAGTGTAGACATTGTTAATGTTGTAAATGACTATTGTAGCTGGAAATGGCAGATTGTTTATGGAATCTCTACATAGGCGTACAGAGGCTCATTATCAGCAACCATCACTCTTGTGTTAGCTAATCCAAGTATATCAATATGAAAGGCCAATTGATCATTAGAAAACCCCTTTTGCAATTATGTTAGCACAGCTGAAACTGTTGTCCTGGTTAAAGAAGCAATAAAACTGGCCTTCTTTTGATTAGTTGAGTATCTGGAGCATCAGCATTTGTGGGTTCGATTACAGGCTCAAAATGACCAGAAACAAATGACTTTCTTCTGAAACTCGTCAGTCTATTCTCATTCTGAGAAATGAAGGCTATTCCATGCGAGAAATTGTCAAGAAACTGAAGATCTTGTACAACGCTGTGTATTACTCCCTTCACTGAACTGCGCAAACTGGCTCTAACCAGAATAGAATGAGGAGTGGGAGGCCCTGGTGCACAAGAATGGTGCAATATTAATCCCTCAACTAACTGAATATGTACCTTTTATGCCATATCTTTGGTGACTGATTTTGAGTTTCCTAGTAATTTGAATGGGCATAGTTAGAGTGCCACAATACTGAAATGCAGCAACCCAAAATGATATCAATTATGTTAATTGATGCATCATAAAGTATGTTTATTTAGTTGACCAATCAAGTTCAAATTACTATTTTTCTTTTCATACCCACTTCTAAAATGCATTGCCAAAACATGCTCTGCAAGCCGGTTGAGAATAGGTTTAAAGGGTTTAGATTATGATTAGATTATGTTCTATATGGCTTAATGTGTTACTGCATTCTAGATGCAAGCCATAACCGGTGTGGTTTTGCTATTTATCTCAGTCTAAACATTCAGTTGTGATTTTCAGGTGCTCTGTGCCAAAAGGGGAAAGTCTTGATTCCAGCGGTATAGAGGCTCTGAGTGGACCGTATGTGCTCATTCCATGTAGATTTACATTGGAACCTAAAGTTGAGTCATCCCTCTCTCGTCCATGTAAAGGAACATGGAACAGAAGATTTGGTGAAACCAGTGTTAATGGCACCCACAAGAGATGACTTGCTTGAGAAGGACTGCACCAGTATCCTGAACATCCCTTTATCCCCCTCCCTACCTATCCAATATTTCTTCAACCTTGACAAAAGTCTTCCATTTGTGTTTCCTGAAAGCATCAATATTGATGTTAAAGGTACATTATTACTGTTTAAAACGGTTCTGTGTTATTTCTGGTGGTTGAGGTTAGTTACTGCCCCTCCACAACTACAGGTAGGCATACTGCTGTAACAATACAAATGTACTTTATTTCCATCATAGACTAAACAGATTATTGTGTATATTTAAATTGATTAAGATTATGCTATTACCTTTATAAATTTGTTAAGACTATTGGTAAACATACCAAATCCAGTCTCTTTACTTTTTGTAAGTAACAAACATGTCTTGTTATCATATCAGTTTCATCCATAATTTGTGGAATGGTCATTGTCCTGTGGATTCTATAAATATATCAGGTAAAATGGACTTAGTGTAATTGCTACGCAAGTAGAATCTTGTATTTCATTATTTCATGGACATTCTTCAGAAATAGTCTTATATACATATATATGCGTAATTTGGTCATTGGTAGTCTGTGAGAAATGAATATATATATATGGTAATATATCAGTTTCAATATTTCCGTTCCAATCTTTCTCTTCATCTCTATTCACTATCAGATTATCCAGAGGACTGAAGGTATGTCTGTAGCACTTCATCTAGAAATGACATAATAATTGTTCATTTCTTAAGTAATAGTAATCTTATTGTAATTACCTAGAATTACCTAGTCTTTATGTTTTATTTATCTGGTGCTCAAATACTGTATTACAGAATTACTTATTGTGTGACATGTCCTCATGTCTGCCAACAGGCAGTAGGTAACACATACGCCACACTACAGATCTCCAACGTGACCTCTACTTGTGAGGTCATACAGGCGAAAGCACTCTTTAGGCTAGTATTAGTGATTTGCACACCAAAGAAATCAAAGTAGTTCTAGCACTTTTGGAATTGTGTATACAATTATAATTTATTTGACCACACATGACATACGTGTGTGTGTGTGTGTGTGTGTGTATGTGTGTGCATGGATGCGAGCATGTTTGTGTGTGTGACAGAGGAAAGAGTGTGGCTGCAGAGGAGCATGGAGATGAGCCCAGTGGCAGCGATATGTGAACGCTGCAGAGGGGAGAGCGGCAGTCACACCATGAGCGTAGCTCTGCATTCACGGTTTCCACTCAACCTGAGAGACGTGAATACAGGGACTGTGGTAATAGACCTCATCAGAATCGTTTTAATCTCAGTTAAATGTAAATAACAAGCTTAAATCAAGCTTTTCACCTTGTCATCTCCAAATATTTTAGTTTATCCATCCATTTCCACCCTTTATGTTTCTTTCAGTTCATGTGTATTTCAGATTTTATTGCAAATTTCTATACAGCCGTCTACAAAATATCGCAGCACCCCCACCCCAAAATACTTCCCGTGGCTAAGCAAGAGGGAACTACGTATAAACATATGAGTGTCCCTCGTGTTGAGGGTTAGAATGGCGGTTGTGTTGTTGAAAAAAACCACACTACCCTCCTGTGTCCAATAAGAAAACACACTACCCTCCCCTGTGTCCAATAAAAAACCACACTACCCTCCTGTGTCCAATAAGAAAACACACTACCCTCCCCTGTGTCCAATAAAAAACCACACTACCCTCCTGTGTCCAATAAGAAAACACTCTCCCCTCCCCTGTGCCCAATAAAAAAAACACACTACCCTCCCCTGTGCCCAATAAAAAAACCACACTACCCTCCCCTGTGCCAATAAAAACCACACTACCCTCCTCTCCAGAAAGAAAACACACTACCCTCCCCTGTGCCCAATTAAAAAACCACACTACCCTCCCCTGTGCCCAATAAAAAAACCACACTACACTCCCCTGTGTCCAATAAAAAACCACACTACCCTCCCCTGTGTCCAATAAAAAACACACTACCCTCCCCTGTGTCCAATAAAAACCACACTACACTCCCTGGCCAATAAAAACCACACTACCCTCCCCTGTGTCCAAAAAAACACACTACCCTCCCCTGTGTCCAATAAAAACCACCCTCCCCTCCCCTGTGTCCAATAAAAAACCACATTCCCCTCCCGTGTCCAATAAAAACCACCTTCCCCTCCCGTGTCCAATAAAAAACCACCTTCCCCTCCCGTGTCCAATAAAAAAACACCTTCCCCTCCCATGTCCAATAAAAACCACCCTCCCATGTCCAATAAAAACCACCCTCCCATGTCCAATAAAAAACCACCCTCACATGTGTCCAATAAAAATCACCCTCCCATGTGTCCAATAAAAAGATGCACCCTCCCCTGTGTCCAATAAAAAACCACCCTCCCATGTCAATAAAAACCACCCTCACATGTGTCCAATAAAAAAGACCCTCCCCTGTGTCAATAAAAAACCACCCTCCCATGTCCAATAAAAACCACCCTTCCCATGTGTCCAATAAAAATGACCCTCCCATGTGTCCAATAAAAATGGCGGCCCATGTGTCCAATAAAAAACACACCCTTCCCATGTGTCCAATAAAAAACACCCTTCCCATGTGTCCAATAAAAAACACCCTTCCCTGTGTCCAATAAAAACACCCTTCCCTGTGTCCAATAAAAAACCACCCCCATGTGTCCAATAAAAAAACACCCTTCCCATGTGTCCAATAAAAAAACACACACCCTTCCCTGTGTCCAATAAAAAACAACCCTTCCCTGTGTCCAATAAAAAAACACCCTTCCCTGTGTCCAATAAAAAAACAACCTTCCCTGTGTCCAATAAAAAACCACCTTCCCTGTGTCCAATAAAAAAACAACCTTCCCTGTGTCCAATAAAAAACACCCTTCCCTGTGTCCAATAAAAAAACACCCTTCCCTGTGTCCAATAAAAAAACACCCTTCCCTGTGTCCAATAAAAAAAACACCCTTCCCTGTGTCCAATAAAAAAACACCCTTCCCTGTGTCCAATAAAAAACCACCCTTCTCTGTGTCCAATAAAAAAACCACCCTTCTCTGTGTCCAATAAAAAACCACCCTTCTCTGTGTCCAATAAAAAACCACCCTTCTCTGTGTCCAATAAAAAAACACCCTTCTCTGTGTCCAATAAAAAACCACCCTTCTCTGTGTCCAATAAAAAAACACCCTTCCCTGTGTCCAATAAAAAACCACCCTTCTCTGTGTCCAATAAAAAAACACCCTTCCCTGTGTCCAATAAAAAACCACCCTCCCCTCCCGTGTCCAATAAAAAAAACACCTTCCCCTCCTGTATCCAATAAAAAAACACAACCCTCCCCAAAGCAAAAAATAAGTTGCACGCTCTCTCCTATTTTGGACCTCCCCTCCCCCTAGAATTTTTTGTACGGTCCTTAAGTCACTTTGGATAAGAGTGTTTGCTAAATGGCATTTATAATATATATACTGTATATATTATATACGCAACACTGAAGGGTTTACAGTGCCTTTCAAAAGTATTCACCCCCTTGACGTTTTTCCTATTTTGTTTCATTACAACTTGTAATTTAAATGGACTTTTATTTGGATTTCATGTAATACACAAAATAGTCCAAATTGGAGAAGTGAAATGAAAAAAAATGAAAAAAAATGGAAAAGTGGTGTGTGCATATGTATTCACCCCCTTTGCTATGAAGCCCCTAAATAAGATCTGGTGCAACCAATTACCTTCAGAAGTCAATAATTAGTTAGATTGCACACAGGTGGACATGATCTGTCACATGATCTCAGTATACATACACCTGTTCTGAAAGGCCCCATAGTCTTTAACACCACCAAGCAAGCGGCACTATGAAGACCAAGGAGCTCTCCAAACAGGTCAGGGACAAAGTTGTGGAGAAGTACAGATCAGGGTTGGGTTATAAAAAAAGATCCAAAACTTTGAACATTCCACAGAGCACCATTAAATCTATTATAACAAAATGGAAAGAATATGGCACCACAACAAACCTGCCATGAGAGGGCCTCCCACCAAATCTCACGGACCAGTAAAAAAGAGGGCATTAATCATAGAGGCAACACAGAGACCAAAGATAACCCTGAAGGAGCTGCAAAGCTCCACAGCGGAGATGGGAGTATCTGTCCATAGGGTCACTTTAAGCCATACACTCAACAGAGCTGGGCTTTGCGGAAGAGTGGCCAGAAAAAGCCATTGCTTAAAGGAAAAAATAAGCAAACATGTTTGGTGTTCGCCAAAAGGCATGTGGGAGACAACCCAAACATATGGAAGAAGGTACTCTGGTCAGATTAAACTAAAATGTAGATTTTTGGCCATCAAGGAAAATGCTATGTCTGGTGCAAACCCAACACCCCCCCATTACCCCGAGAACACCATCCCCACAGTGAAGCATGGTGGTGGCAGCATCATGCTGTGGGAATGTTTTTCATCGTCAGGGACTGGGAAACTGGTCAGAATTGAAGAAATTATGGATGGGGCTAAATATAGGGAAATTCTTGAGGGAAATCAGTTTCAGTCTTCCAGAGATTTGAGACTGGGATGGAGGTTCACCTTCCAGCAGGACAATGACCCTAAGCATACTGCTAAAGCAACACTCGAGTGGTTTAAGGGGAAACATTCAAATGTCTTGGAATGGCCTAGTCAAAGCCCAGACCTCAATCCAATTGAGAATATGTGGTACGACTTAAAGATTGCTGTACCCCAGCGGAGCCCATCCAACTTGAAGGAGCTGGAGCAGTTTTGCCTTGAAGAATGGGCAAAAATCTCAGTGGCTAGATGTGCCAAGCTTATAGAGACATACCCCAAGAGACTTGCAGTTGTAATTGCTGCAAACGGTGGCTCTACAAGATATTGACTTTGGGGGAGGGATGAATAATTATGCACACTCAGTTAAGTTCTGTTTTTTTGTCTTATTTCTTGTTTGTATCACAATAAAAAAAATATTTTGCATGTTCGTAGTGCATGTTGTGTAAATCAAATGATGCAAACCCCCCAAAAATCTATTTTAATTCCAGGTTGTAAGGGAACAAAACAGGAAAAATGCCAAGTGGGTTGAATACTTTCGCAAGCCACTGTATATATTTTGTAGGAAAACATTTATATCAATTCATCATCAAAGAGACTTTTATTAATTTTTGAATTGTACATTTATGATATCCACATTAAAGTCTGCTTTTAAACCTTCTTTGAAATGTAGCCCATTGAGTAGTAGCTATGGAAAGCAGGAAGTTATGCAAAATGTCAAATGTGTAATATCCATCAGCCACATATGTCTTGAACAGTTATTGCCCCATTAATCTGGAACTCGTTGTAAAAACTAAACTTGAAACTTGAATATTTCATTACATTTGTGTATTTAAATATAAAAAGGAGAAGCAAAGAGAAATATTGCAAGGGGCTATAGATTTGTGTGTAACTTACTAGCCACTGGATTATATATCTGTATACATTTAAAGGAATCAGCAGATGTTGCCCTCCTTGTGAAGCTTGATATATCTCACTAGTACATTTGAGTTTTAAAAAATCTGATGATCATTTGATATTACAGAGGGAGGCTAGCGCTTGGGGGTTGACGCTTATTCAGTGAAGGAAATGTCTGTGTCTTGCAAACAGCAGCGCCACTCCTTCTGACTGTCTACTACAGTGACAGGCAGCTGGACAACAGAACACCACTTCAGGTGTCATTTATAAAGCCTGAATTGTGCATTGGATTTGAACAGATGACCATCGCGTGAATACTGGTAAGAGGTTGCAGACACTATTAACGTTTGTACTATTTCTGTTATGGTCATTAATGCGACTGTTATGGTTATGCTATGTGGAGTGCAACATGTTAAAGTGTATGTTCACAGGTGTTGATATTTTCGGATGAGTTGTATTTGGGAACACATTTCAGATATTTATTGCATCAGATTCAAATTGAATTGTAGATATTGTCAAGTTCAACTAGGTTACATTTTCTTTAGTGTGTCAGGTATAGGCTAAATCTACATTTTCCCAAAATCAACCTAATCAGCTCATAGCTCTATACACTTAATACATTTCTATTGGTCAGTATTTTCAATGGAAATGAATCTACACCCAAAACATGAACCTGTTTGACTTTATTATGCTCAATGTAGTTATCTATACCTACTCAGAATCAACACCTTCTTCATTGGCTTTAGGGTATAATTGAACCATGTATTTTTTATTCTATATTTATTATGTGAGAAATATGTTCATATTACTATGATTCAAATCTCATTCTGATACAAATGATTGTGGTGTAGCCAACACGCCAAATAAAAAAGCAAGAAAACTCACAATGTCTTGTGGAGAATAGGGTCAATGTGGTTTCAGTACTCTACACTCAATCTGTGTGGAATCATTCTATTAATGACAAATCAAAACTAAAATGTCAACATTTTGATGTGTTTAACTTTAATTAAAAGTTATTTTCACTGTTAGTTTTATGTTTAAAAAAAAAAAAATAAGACAATGTACTGAATGTGTGTGTGTCTGTCTGTCCAGACAGTGAGCTCATCTTGCCATTTCTGACACAGAGAATCATGCACATCACAGGAGCTGAAAGACTCATCCTCATTGGTTATCTACTGCAAGGTGGGTCGCTGTGGGAAAGGCTGGGTCTGATGCACTGCTTTCTGGCGTCTCCCATTGCACGTTATCATTTACATTTTATAGGTTATCTGTAGCTAGGCTTCCATCCAATTGGAGACACATTATCATGTGAATATTTAAAAATCTGCATGAAGAAAATATGAGAATGCGATGGAAACACTATGAACTTTAGATTTTTATTTGGTACTTGAAAATGTAAGTACATGTTGTGTGCACTATGTCATCATGCACTGATTTCTATAAGTGCATTTGGTGGAAACCCCACTGGTGGGAAATTGCACATATTTTCTTTATCGGATTTTAGAATATTCGCATGAAAATGTGTCGCCAATTGAATGTAAACTTAGCTACTCCCCTCATTATTTTTTTTTAATACGATATGACTTTACTCTCATGAAAACTGGATGGAAACATGGTTAGTGTTCTGATCCTTATTAAAAGCCCAGCGCAGTCAACATTCAGTTTTTCCTGTGTTTTGTATCATATTTATACAACAGCTGATGAACTAACACTGTAAAAATGTGATTGGTGTTATTTCCTGATAGTTGCTGGTTGAAATTCAGGACCTTCTAAACAGCAGGTTTTGCGTGGGTGGAGTTTTGGCTTCGCTGGTGTCATCACCAGGGGGGTCAAGTTAATAGGTTTGAAACGCTCTTTGTTATTGGTCTATCCGCCAATAACTTTGTTTTAAGGTTGCATATCCATTCTCTGCTCAGGTGGATTGATCCACACTGTGGTTAATGCACCATTTCGTTCCCTTCCCAACTCCAAGACAGTCCGAGCCAAATTCTTGCTTGAGAAATATATATTTTTTTAAACTATACAGTAAGTTGCTTTATTGTTAGCCAGAAATAATGTCAAATTGAGATAAAAACATTTGCACTTGGTTTTTAAAGCGATAGTTTATACAATCCATGTCTACTAGCATTGCTACATCCCCCCCAAAATACTAGCCAGATCATTCTGCACATCGCTAAATAACTAGCCCACATATTATTTTACGGTTTGTAGGAAAAAACAACACCCTAGTGAAGTTGAAAAGAACCTAACACCCAGTCTAATAGTTTGTTGTGTGTATTTCAGGTGTTCTGTGCCTAGACTTTGCAGCTCTGATGCCTCAGAATATAGAGGCTCTCAGTGGATCTTGTGTGGCCATTCCCTGCTCATTTACACTGGGATCTGGATATGAGTCGTCCCTCACAGCTTCATGTAAAGGAATATGGAGGAAAGGGTGGAGACGAGTACACGTGTTTGATTCTAGTCTCACAGGAACAGGCTTAAACACCATTCAAGGGAATCTAACTGGGAACTTGCAGCAGAAGGAATGCACCACCATCCTGAATGACTTCACATCTTATTTCAATGACTACTTTTGTTTCAGACTTGAATGTGACAATGCTCTGAAATATAATTTTCCAGGACGTGTCACAATTGATGTTAAAGGTAGAGTATCATTCGAATATGCTATTTCTGTCTTGTGATGTGTTGTGTTCACTTAAGTTGCAGGTTTGAACGGGCTGTACTTAATGCACTGCTCATGTAATAAAAGTCTTCTTTTTTTTTAACTCCCTCAGAGTATCCATCCAAACCCACTCTAAGTCCAGCAACAGTGGAGGTGATGGAGGGGACCTCAGTGAGTCTGATCTGCTCTGCCGCAGCCCCCTGTCCCTCACTCCCTCCAACTCTGACATGGACCCCCACACTGAGTGACAGTGTGGAGGATTTGCAGGAGACTCCGAATCGAGTCATAACTTCTCTCCTGAACTTTACTGCTTCACATGTCCACCATGGAGAGAAGATCTCCTGCACTGCGCTGTACAAACGACAAGCTGGCAAGAGTGATAAATCATCCAAAACGTATCTGACAGTCGCTGTTCTTTGTAAGTTGATTCATGCATGGTAAGTTTGATTCATGTATGGTAAGTTGTTTATTTCTATAGAATTTGACAACTTTCTGTGCACTCTCCCTCAGACTCTCCCAAGAACACCTCAGTATCAGTCAGTCCCTCTGGTTCAGTGTTAGAGGGCAGCTCTGTGAGTCTGACCTGCAGCAGCAATGCCAACCCAGCAGTGGGGAGCTACAACTGGTACAGAGTAATTGGAGAACAGGTTTCAACAGTGGGGGCTAGCAGAATGCTAACTGTCCAGGTACCAGCAGATGACAGTTATTTCTACTGTGAAACCATCAATGACCATGGAGCCGAGAACTCATCTGTCGTTCAACTAGATGGAATATGTATGTACACAATGAAACCAAATATGAACAATATTTTCAACGATGGACAGTATCATAACACACACTAAATTGACTCTTGACATACAATATCTATTGTTTCTTTCCCCCAGACCCTCCCAAGAACACCTCAGTGTCAGTCAGTCCCTCTGGTTCAGTGGTAGAGGGCAGCTCTGTGACTCTGACCTGCAGCAGCAATGCCAACCCAGCAGTGAAAAACTACACCTGGTACAGAGTCAATGGGACTGAGGCTGTCACTTTAGGATCTGGAGAGAGCTTCACCTTAGACAGTAAAGCAAGTGATAGTGGGGAGTACTGCTGTGAAGCACTGCATGCCCTTGGTGCGGAAAAAGCCACAGTTGTTCAGTTGGATATTCAATGTAAGTTATACACATTATACTTTTGCAATGGTATGATAAGGGATGTAGTTTAAGGATTTGGGGCACTGGCCAGCCAGGATAGTAGACTGCAATTTTTACTAGCCCGGGTCCAAAATATGTGCCACGCAATATTTGAAAAGACAAAATGTCAGTAGCTGGCGGGCTAGTCTGGCACATTTTCTAATAGCACGGTCTGAAAAGTACTAGTCACGGGTTAGTGTGCTAGCTTAATTTCCATCCCTGGGTATTATACAGTATAGCTCCTAGTGTAGGGCCAGAAACATAGAAGCATCAAGACGCTGCTAACACTTTACCATAAGGCTACATTATTTGGCATCAACTAATGTATCGTTAAATTGTGTCAATGCATTTGGTAATCATTTACTAATGGTAAAGGAACATGTCATATTTAAGACATAATTTTGAAACGGTACATCTAGAACTTTTCACTAATATAGTTGATTCTAATCCATAACCTTATTGTAAAGTGTTACCAAGATGCTGTGTTACCAAGATGCTATAAACAGTCTATTTATAACTGGTTGAATATGACTCTGTGTTGAGGCACACATCCAGCTGCTGTGACCAGCCACACCTGGTGTGTGGCCAACGTCTGGGTCATGGGTTCACGCCAGTGCCCAGACTGTCTGGTCCAATGACAGTGAGCCATTGTCCTGTTGCGTGACAACCATGAATCTTTACTGTGTGTGTGTGTGTGTGTCAATGGACATCCATCACTGAAGCCTGTTGTTGAGTTTGTATGGCAGTGTGAATATGTTTATGCATGGCTGTTTGTTCTGTATTGCCATTGGCAATCTAGTCAAGATTAGTGTTTTATCTCGAATGAAGGGTTTCCGAAGACAAACCTAGAAAGCATTATGGCCCAAATCCAGCCCCCATTTACAATCCTCCGGCGTGTTTATGTGGCCTAGTAAACACTTGGAATTACGGTCCAAAAGGGTGCCAGGTATGATTGCCCTAACTTAGCCAGATCATTGCCATGAAAAAGCTAGACCTAGCCTATCAAGTTGGATACAGCCCACTTCTGGTGTAATTCAAAGTAGTAACTGGGCCACATCTACAGTATATGCCAGCCCAAGTTTGGCCCTTATTGTGGAAAGGATCTGGCATAGGTATGGCAACTGAATCTGGCTCACAGCTGGCTTTATTGTATAGACTTACAGACATGTAGCATGGGAAGTATGGATAGGCAGACTAACACCACTGTTGAGAAGTGTATAATACACTGTTTTCTTCCAGATCCCCCCAAGACCACCTCAGTGTCAGTCAGTCCCTCTAGCTCAGTAGCAGAGGGCAGCTCTGTGACTCTGACCTGCAGCAGCAATGCCAACCCAGCAGTGAATAACTACACCTGGTACAGAGTTGAGGGATGGGAGAAGGACATTGTAGGGTCTGAAGAGAACCTCAACATCTTCAATGTAACCAGGCTTTCAAATGAACAGTACTACTGTGAGGCTCAGAATGTCCATGGACTGCAGAACTCTGAGGCCATCAATATCGATGTGACATGTATGTACTGTACAGTATTTATTCTACTGATTATGAATCACAATCACTCATTAATGTGAATGAACTATTAACAATAGTTGTGTCCTCCCTGTCTGTTCGGGGTAGTTGCTTCAGAGATCCAGAACACCTCTCGCTGCATCAGGATTTCAGCTACATCTCAGATCAGATGTTTCTGTGACAGCTTTGGAAACCCTGCTCCCACAGTGGTGTGGCAATTGGCTGGAGAGTCTGTCAATCACTCCACTAACACCATCATCAGGGAGGAACCAATGGGCTTAGCAGGCCTGAGGAGCTCCCTCACCATCCGCCAATCACAGGAAGAGGAAATACCGAGTCTGGTCTGCTTCAGCTCCAACATTGATGGTTTTGACAGCTTCTCATTTAACTTAACATCAATGGAAACATATGAAGGTACAGATGGGAGACAATTGTCCTGCTCTACAACAGAATTAGTTCCTAACAGTCCCCCTGGTCCCACTAACCATACAAGAGCTTGGAACTATAAGGGTCTATCTTTATTTTTGTCAAAATTGAGTTATTGACATAGCCTTGTTCTGTTCAATGTTCTCTATGTATATAGTAAAAATACCCCTATTCATGTTGTTCAGTTCAAAAGAATACAAGATAAAAAATGTCTGACACCATTCAAACCAATGAGGATTCGGAACTTTAAAGCCAACTATCTCAGAAACATCTTTATGCAGATAGAACCTCATAGTCCCAAGCTCTCACATCGCCAGATAAGACGGATATTTAATACAAAGAAGGAATGGCGGTGCTTGTTTTCCACCTCGTTTGTTTTCTCTATGTTGTGATTGTGCAGGTTTCCACCTAATCTCTCTGTTGATCGGGGCTGGTGTGGGGGCAGGGGTGATGATGCTCCTATGTACCCCACTGCTTCTCATCTGCAAGTAAGTGACTGACACAGGGGCCAGGGCAGGTACGATCATGTAAAAGACTATTTGGATAGATTGGTCCAATGTTTGTCTGGACTGGTATTTGACGACATTATCTTAACATCTCTGTTGTTTTGCTCTCGGGCATAGGAGAGCCAAGCAATCACCAAACAAAAGACAGGAGGACACAGCAGAGTTCAGAGTGACTGATGAGGTAAGTACCTACACTGACATTCCGACATTGCACATGCGTATGTGCTCACAGTCTTAACAATGTGGAAAGGCATTGATATACATATTTCACAGGAGACTGTGCATGATATTACATATCCTAGGTGCCACACACATTTCAGCACTGGTGTTGTTGTTGCAGTGAAAGATTGAAGGTAGCTTGGCTGGTGGAGGTAGCTTGGCTGGTGGAAATAAAAATGTAAATATGCATTTACATTTACATTTAAAACTGTGTGCATGAAGACGAACTCAAGTCAGTTTAGGCTGCAGTGGTTCATTACTGTAATTGAGTCTTTTGCAGCCATATTGTCTGTATCTCATGTTAAACAACTATCGAACAACTAGCCCTTTCCTATCCCGTGGTTGATTTGCTCATATGATTGTTTTGCATTGTGTTTTGTGTGGACACCAGGCAGTCACAGCTAATAGGAGTCCACACAACAACAAAAAACTCTGCCAGTTAGCTTATAAACCCGTCTAATGTGATGCTTACCCCTCAGGCCCTCTTTCAGGAGGAGGACAATGTCTATGCCAATAAAGCCATGCTGGATGAGGCCCTCGGGCCCAACAGGACAGTGGACAGGGAAATCGACGACACAGACCTCCTCCACTACGCCAACTTGAACTTCTCCAAACTCCAGGCCAAGGTGGCCGAGCAGGGGGTGGGGGAGGGAGAGATCAGGGGAGTCGCCTCCAAAACGGCAGAGTACGCAGTGATCCGTCTGCACTCCACAGGTAGTATCGAGGGAGGGGCTGGGAAGAAGGAGGCCAATCCTGCTCTGGAGCAGGGGGATCACGCTGAAGACCATGGAGCTAAAGTCTTAGAAGAAACTCAGGCAGGGCACGAGAGTGATGGGGAAGAAGAAGTTGCAAAGGGTTCTGCGCTGCCAGAGCTACAGGGCATGACTAATTCTGCCCTCAGGGTCCAGGAGTCTACAGAGGCTCCACTGGGACAATCTGAGCAGCACAGCACAGCAGAAACCGCTGTGGATGAGGTGACACTGCTTTCTGAGTAGAAAGATTCCTCTAATGGTGAAGAGGAGGTAAGGTATGGGAACATATGTCATGGTCAGGTCATATCTGAGGCAAATTAGGGAAAATCTCAGTTAGATAGGAGGAAGAGGAGGAGAGTATAAAGGCACAGTAAGCTGCTGTATAGAGGGAGTAAAGCTTATGTGCAGATAAGCTAGTGCAAGGTTGTGAAAAATCACCCATAATGCACTGCAGAGACATCTTCGTCACCTTTCAAACTGTAGAAACACTATGTCCACCTTTTTTTAACACCAGTTATTCTACAGTGTCTGTTCATTAGTTAGATTTTGATCTCTATATATACAAGTATGTGGACACCCCTTCAAATTAGTGGATTTGTCTTCAAATTAAATCCAATTAGGGAATACATTAGATTTTGTCCTGCTGATCTACACAACCAACTCCACATTTTCAAAGTGAAATAACAATTATACAAAACATTTTTTTTTTTACAATTTAGTAGAACGAAAAACAACAAAGATGTCTTGATTGCAAATGTCTTCACACCCCAGAGGTAATACTTGGTGGAAGCACCTTTGGCCGCTATTATAGCTGTGAATCATTTTGAATAAGATTCTACAAACTTTGCACAACTCTTAGGGTAACACATACCCATTGTTTTTGTCAAAATAACTCAAGCTCAGTAAATATGATTTGGGAGTCATTGATGGACTGCAATATTCAAACCTTGTCACTGATTGTAAAGCAGATATGTCAGTACAATCCACAATACTTGAAAATGCAGAGGGTTTCACTGTAGTTCTGGATTTGGCCTGTGGTTTTTCATTTAGGACAAAAGTGCATTTATTTGCTGTGCTATCTTGCAGTATTACTTAACAGCCGTGTAGCAAACAGAATGGATGATTTGGAGTGTTTTAAAAAAAACACAGGCTTCCTCCTTTTTACTTTTCTATACAGGCCAGTAATGTGGAGTGAATGCAATGTTGTTGATCCTCCTGTTTGTGGCAGCAACATCGTGTTATTGGTATGCTTGACTCCGGCAGGGATTGGGGAGTTTGTCAGGATCATAATAAATATGAAGGTAGCAAAGCCCAGATAAAACGTTAGAGACCCTCCCAGTCTTCTGAATACCAAACACTGGGATAGAGTTGTATTTTTCAGCGAGTCAATTAGACACATTTTAATCTCAAAGACAAACAAGAATCGCTTTCCAATAGCCGTTGAGTGTTTCTGAATGGTCCAGTCTCAGTCCTGACTTAAATCTGCTGGATTCAATCCAGATTCAATCTGTATCGCCGAAGTCAAAATCAAATGAAAATCAAATCAAATAAGCTGATTTTCAGTCTCTCAGTCGCAGCTTTGATGCACCTGCACTGTCTCCCTGGAAGATCCGTGTTAAAGCTGGATTGAAATTTAAAGGCAATGTTCCCGCGTTCGCGGAGACTGCATTCACGTTAAACGCGGCAAATGTCGGCTCAATCAGAAATGACATTTTTAAGTAGATCTTCTGTGATACTTCAGCGATACGGATTGAATCCAGCCCAAGGTTTGAATATTGCTGTCCATCAATGACTCCCAACCAAATGTGTATTTTGACAAAAACAATGGGTATGTGTTACCCTATGAGGTGTGCAAAGTTGTTAGGATCTAATTCAAAATTATTCACAGCCCTAATGACTGCCAAATGTGCTTCCACCAAGAATTTACTCTGGGTTGTGAAAACATACGTAATTAAGAGAGCTCCGTTAAATGTTTTTATTTATTCATTTGGAAAATGTTTTATAATTTTTCTTTCACTTTTAAAATGTTGTGTAAATTGTGTACATCCGTAAGAAAACAATCAAATGTATTTTTTTAAGGCAGCAAAATGTAAAGACTGTGCAGGGGGTGTGTAGACTTTCACTAGGCTCTGTGTATGTTATTTTTATTCTGACTTTTTAACTGTGTTTTTATAGATTAGTGTCATTCCTTACATACATTTTCAATTAATTCAATTTAATCTCGCAACAGTTTTTAAGAGTGTGATATTTTTGTTTGTTTTCCCCTGAGTTGTTCCGCTTCTATGAATATGTAACTTAGTGTTACAGAAAATGTGTATTTATGAACTTACAAATTGTGTGTGATGGTTAGGAATCACTTCAACATGTTGTATTTTTGTTATTAATGTTTTTTTTGTGTTTAAAAAAAATTGTATTTGCAATGAATACAGGTGAATACAGGTTACAAGCAGTCAGTAATTTCAGCATGAAGCAGTAATTATGTAAATTAAGAAGACAGTAATGATGTACATTGCAATGTTGAACAAATATTAAAACATGGTGTCAGTTGCATAGCATCTACACAATAGCACATCCTGAAATATGGGAAATTCCTAAACAGTGAAGCATTTCTATTTTGACAGCCAAGTAAGCACATATTGCATTGATGTAACACACGATGTTCAAACCCACTTTGAATGACGTCAATAAATTCTGTTTCCTGCCATTTTGGTCTTGACTGACTTATTATTTAAAAGTACAGTTAAGGCAACGACCGGGACATGAATGGGTTTTTATTGCTAACAATCCAGATATAAAGCACTAGTCAAAAGTTTGGACACACCTACTCATTCAAGGGATTTACTTTATTTGTACTATTTTCTACATTGTTGAATATTAGTGAAGACATCAAAACTATGAAATAACACATTTGGAATCATGTAATAACCAAAAAAGTGTTGAAAATATATTTTATATTCTTCAAAGTAGCCTTCCTTTGCCTTGATGACAGCTTTGTACACTCTTGGAATTCTCTCAACCAGCTTCATGAGGAATGCTTTTCCAACAGTCTTGAAGGAGTCCCCACATACAGTGGGGCAAAAAAAAATAATTGTCAGCCACCAATTGTGCAAGTTCTCCCACTTTACAAGATGAGAGAGGCCTGTAATTTTCATCATAGGTACACTTAAACTATGACAGACAAGATGAGAAAAATAAATCCAGAAAATCACATTGTAAGATTTTTAATGAATTTATTTGCAAATTATGGTGGAAAATACGTGTTTGGTCACCTACAAACAAGCAAGATTTCTGTCTCTCACAGACCTGTAACTTCTTCTTTAAGAGGCTCCTCTATCCTCCAAGAAATAGTAAAAATAAAGAAAAACCCTTGAATGAGTAGGTGTGTCCACACTTTTGACTGGGTGTGATACAAATATTTACAGATATTTACAAACCTTAATACTTTTTTTTTTACTATGAATGAAACTTCCTCTGATATTTTAACATCAGTATACTGGGTTGTGTAGTTTTCTTCATCTGAGCTGCTGCTGTGGCTTGCCCTGCAGTGGCGAGGGTCAGAACTACAGACTGTCTGGTGTCCTGGCTTTGCTCTGAACGTGACCTCAGAGTAGCTGATCTCCACGTCATCCTCACTTCTCCCTGTCTCTGTGTCCATGTTTGGCTCGATGGTGGGCTTCAAAGCATACGCTTTCTTAATCTTCTCGTAGTCATCGCACTTATCAGTCTAAATATAGAAAGAGATTTATACAAAAAGGATCCCTAATGAAGCAGCTCAAATGTTGATATTTTGTAAACCTAGAGAATATTAACTGTCTTGGGCAGTCAGATTTTTTTGTAAATTATTCTTAGCAAATATCTTAAGGCTGTGTGAATTAATTTACCTTTTCCAAACTATCAAGTGCTAACATCAAGGTCCAGTAAAACACATTGAGTAATTTTCAATTTTCTTTGCGGTTGTGATACCCCTGCTGCTACTGCTGGACTGTCTGTACAAATGTCCTTCTAAACGTTCTCTTGCTCTTTTTTCCATCAGTATTTCTCCTACTACACATTTTCTATGATGTAAGATGCACCACCAATAGAATTACATAATTTACAGGATATCTGTGTACTCTTACCTTACCTCAATATTCTGTTTCAGTAACTGTCACGGATGAATAGGAGTGGAATGTTTGAGTCAGGTGCAGAGAACAGAGGGTTCAAGAAAACTAGGTAATTTATTACGGCACAAACGGTCATGCCCAAACACAGGGCGGAAAACACTGACCAACCTCAAAACACAGGGTAAAACGGTCCGGAGCCCAAAACCACATCCAACACTAAACGTGAACATAAAATAATCCCGCACAAACTAGAGCGGGCCTAACAAGCTTAAATAGACTAGAAAATCAAGAAAACACAAATAGGAACAGGTGCAACTAATAAGACTAAACTAGACTAACAGACTAACAGAAAAGGAAAAAGGGATCGGTGGCGGCTAGTAGGCAGGTGCCAACGACCGCCGAGCACCGCCCGAACAGGCAGGGGAGCCAACTTCGGCGGGAGTCGTGACAGTACCTCCCCCTGACCCACGGCTCACGCAGCGCGCCACCACCGGCCTCGAGGGTGACCTGGGGGGCGAGGTGCCGGGCGATCCAGGTGGAGGCGGTGGAAGTAGCTCAGAAGTGAAGGGTCCAAAATGTCCCCCACCGGTACCCAGCACCTCTCCTCCGGACCGTACCCCTCCCAGTCCACGAGGTACAGTAGGCCCCTCACCTGGCGTCTCGAGTCCAGAATGGCACGTACTGTGTACGCCGGGGACCCCTCGATGTCCAGAGGGGGGACCTCAGGCACCTCACCCTCTTGCAGGGGACCAGCCACCAAATAAAATCAAATGTATTTATATAGCCCTTCGTACATCAGCTGATATCTCAAAGTGCTGTACAGAAACCGGTCTGAGGCTCCCCGACACCTGCCTAGAGGGAAGTTACAGCCCCTCCCTGTTCCGCACACCGAGCAGGAGGAGACATAAAACCTCACGTCCTTCGCCAACGTGGGCAACCAGTACCTCCCCCTAAGACTCAGCACTGTCCCCTCGATGCCAGGATGACCCGAGGAGGGTAGAGTATGGGCCCAACGAATTAACCTATCACGGACACCACGTGGCACGTACTGAGCCCCTGCTGGACACTGAGGGAGTGCAAGCTCCAACCGTAATGCCATCTCGATCTCCGTGTCCACCTCCCATACCACCGGTGCCATGAGACATGAAGGTGGAAGGATGGGGGCCGGCTCGATGGGCCGCTCCTCGGTATCATATAGGCGGGACAGCGCGTCGGCCTTCGTGTTTTGGGAGCCTGGCCGGTATGGTGAAACGGAACCGGGTAAAGAACATGGCCCATCTAGCCTGACGCGGATTCAATCTCCTCGCTGCTCAGATATACTCGAGATTACGATGGTCAGTCCAGATGAGGAAAGGGTGTTTAGCCCCCTCAAGCCAATGTCTCCACACCTTCAGAGACCGAGCTTCTTCGAAAAGAAAGCGCAAGGGCACCGGTCCTCCCTTCAGCAGTGAGGTAATGGGAGCAGCCACCTGACCAATACCCCGGATAAAGTAATTGGCAAACCCTAAAAACCGCTGCACCGCTTTTACCATGGTCGGAGTCGAGCCAATTCCGCACGGCTGTAACGCGGTCACACTCCATCACCACCCCAGAGGTGGAAATGCAAGGAAAGAAACGGCTTGTTTGGCGAACACGCATTTCTTCGCCTTGACGTACAGGTAATGCTCCAGCAGTCGCCCAAGTACCTTACGCATTTGCGCTGCGCATGTGGCAGAATATATCAGTGTGTTATCGATGTACACTACCACTCCCTGCCTGTGCAGGTCTCGGAGAATCTCGTCTACAAAAGATTGGAAAACGGCTGGAGCATTCTTCAACCCATATGGCAGGACGAGGTACTCATAATGGCCAGATGTAATACTAAATGCGGTCTTCCACTCATCTCCCCCCCGGATACGCATCAGGTTATACGCACTCCTAAGGTCCAGTTTTGTGAAGAAATGCACCCCGTGAAATGATTCCACCGCCGTGGCGATGCGAGGTAGTGGGTAACTAAACCCCACTGTGATTGAATTTAGACCTCTATAATCAATGCACGGACGCAGACGTCCCTCCTTCTTCTTCACAAAGAATAATCTTGAGGAGACGTGTGACGTGGAGGGCCGAATGTACCCCTGTCCCAGAGATTCAGTGATGTATGTCTCCATAGCCACTGTCTCCTCCTGGGACAACGTGTACACGTGACTCCTAGGATGTGCAGCGTTCTCCAGGAGGTTTATCGCGCAGTCCCCTCGTCGATGTGGTGGTAATTGGGTCGCATTCTTCTTACAGAAGGTGATAGCCGAATCGGCATATTCAGAGGGAATGCGCACAGTGGAAACCTGGTCTGGACTCTCCACCGTAGTCGCACCTACGGAAACTCCTATACACCTGCCTGAATACTCCTCTGACCACACTCGAAGAGCCCCCTGTCTCCATGAAATCATCGGATTGTGATGAGCTAGCCAGGGAATTCCCAGCACCACTGGAAACGCAGGTGAATCGATAAGGAAGAGACTAATCCGCACCTTATGATCCCCCTGCGTTACCATGTCCAGTGGAACCGTGACCTCCCTGACCAGCCCTGACCCTAATGGTCGGCTATCTAAGGCGTGCATGGAAAGGTTGGTCTAACGACACCAGGGGAATCCCTAGCTTTAGCGCGAGCCCACGATCCATGAAGTTCCCAGCTGCGCCTGAATCGACTAGTGCCTTATGCTGTAGAGAGGGAGAAAACCCAGGAAAAGAAGTTAGCAAAAACATATGGCCGACAGGAAGCTCTGGTTGAGTCTGGTGCTGACTCACCTGGGGTGAACGAGGAGTGCTCTGCCTGCGTTCCTGACTCCCAGACGAGCTCCTCCAGCACCGATCGGCAGTGTGTCCTCGCCGACCACAACTGGTGCAGGAGGAAATTCCTCCTCCGGTCCCCCTCGATGCAGCCCCCCCTAACTCCATGGGGATGGGAGCAGGAGGGCCTGGAGGTGGAATCGACAGGGTCCGTTCTGGACGCCCGCTGGCAGCGAGCAGGTTGTCCAGACGAGTGGACATGTCAATCAGTTCATCCAGGGAGATGGTGGTGTCCCAACACGCTGGCTCCCTGCGGACGTCCTCCCTGAGGCTACAACGGTAGTGGTCCATCAAATCACTGTCGTTCCACCCCGCACCTGCGGCCAAGGTCCGGAACTCCAGTGCAAAGTCCTGCACGCTCCTCGTCTCCTGTCGCAGGTGGAACAGCCGTTCACCTGCCGCTCGGCCCTCCGGTGGGTGGTCGTACACAGCCCGGAATCGGCGGGTGAACTCAGGGTTAGTGATCTCTCACCGAGTCTGGGCCATTCCACCCTGCGTTGGCCCACTCCAGGCTCGCCCAGTCAGACAGGAGACGAGGACGCTCACGCTCTTCTCCCCTGAGGGAGTCGGACGAATAGTAGTTAGGTACAACTCCAGTTGTAGAAGTAACCCCTGACACCCAGCCGCCGTCCCATCGTACTCCCTGGCGAGCGCCAGACGCAGGGCACCGGAGCCGGACGCTGAAGCAGGGTTAGGTGGTGCTGGTGGAAGGGGCGCTGGAGGAGAGGTAGGAAGGCCACTCCTCTCCCATCGATCCATCCTCTCCATCATCGGATCCATAGCCGACCCAATCCGGTGAAGAATGGTGGTGTGATGAGGACCCTCTCCTCCATCGATGAGAGAGGAGGTGCGGCTGCTCCTGCTGACTCCATAGTAAAAGGTGCAGGATCCTGTCAAGGAGTGGAAGGTCAGAGTCAGGTGCAGAGGGTTCAAGAAAACTAGGTAATTTATTCCGACACAAACGGTCATGCCCAAACACAGGGCGGAAAACACTGACCAGCCCAAAACACAGGGTAAAACGGTCCGGAGCACAAAACCACATCCAACACTAAACATGACCACAAAATAATCCCGCACAAACTAGAGCGGGCCTAACAAGCTTAAATAGACTAGAAAATCAAGAAAACACAAATAGGAACAGGTGCAACTAATAAGACTAAACTAACAGAAAAGGAAAAAGGGATCGGTGGCGGCTAGTAGGCAGGTGCCAACGACCGCCAAGGCAGGGGAGCCAACTTCGGCGGGAGTTGTGACAGTAACAGTGGCGTTTTGGTTTGTTAGTATATTTGCAACAAAGTGATTATGACACATCACTTCAAAGTTTCCATTCAAAATGTTCAGTTTAACTTTATATTCAGTTGAACTGACATGTGGTTACATAGTTACAGAGTAACTATTCAAAAAATTCAATTGAATCATAATTTGACTAGTTTCCTTAAAAAGCACTCATTATTATATGCAGGCCTATCTTAGCTGCAGTTACAGTGTCAAGCTGAATAATAACATTCTGGTGATCAAAGAAGTTACTGTGTAACTTCATGGCATAAGGGCTAATGTGTGATGTTGCCCATTGTTTTGGTTTACACATTTGTTATTACAGTTGACTGACCTTTTCCTTCAGCGTTGGCTTGGCATCCTTAGCATTGACGTCACCCTCTCTCGCTTGGTCTCTAGGACCCAAGCTACCCCTGGAAGACAAGTTGTGTCATTGTAAGCGTTTGACTCATATTTGTTGTCGCATCAGGTTATTTCCCTATGTACGTTTTGGTCGACTACTAGAGTCATTTTCACAGTAGTGGTTTCAATACATTACTACATTAGTGTAGGATAATATAAATGTATGATGTATTTTCGGTCATTTGTATGTTTTCCCACATCATATGCATTCACTGTTTGGAATGACTGAAGAATGCTCTCTATGGTACTGTAGTACGGTGTCCATTTTAGGACACCATCAGCCTCAAAAAGTTAGGCTTGAGCCTAAGGGTGCCCTAAAATTGATACCGTACTGTAGCTGTCAATGTAAGAAAGTATTAATATTATTATAATCTTTTTTTTTTGTGTGTTTTTTTGTTGTTGAATTTTACCCCTTTTTTCTCCCCAATTTCATGGTATCCAATTGTTGTAGTAGCTACTATCTTGTCTCATTGCTACAACTCCCATACGGGCTCGGGAAAGACGAATGTTGAAAGTCATGCGTCCTCCGATACACAACCCAACCAGCCATACTGCTTCTTAACACAGCGCATCCAACCTGGAAGCCAGCCGCACCAATGTGTCGGAGGGTACACCGTGCACCTGGCAACCTTGGTTAGCACGCACTGCACCCGGCCTGCCACAGGAGTCGCTGGTGCGTGATGAGACAAGGACATCCCTACCGACCAAGCCCTCCCTAACCCGGACGACGCTAGGCCAATTGTGCGTCGCCCCACGGACCTCCCGGTCGCGGCCGGTTACAACAGAGCCTGGGCGCGAACCCAGGGACTCTGATGGCACAGCTGGTGCTGCAGTACAGTGCCCTTAACCACTGCGCCACCCGGGAGGGTATTTTATTTTATTTATTTATTTATTTTTGTACTTTTTACCCCTTTTTAGTGATATCCAATTGGTTACAGTCTTGTCTCATCGCTGCAACTCCCGTACTGACTCGGGAGAGGCGAAGGTCGAGAACCATGCGTCCTCCGAAACACGACCCCGCCAAGCTGCACTGAATCTTGACACACTGCTCGCATAACCCGGAAGCCAGCATGACAGAGGAAACACTGTACAGCTGGAGACCGAATTCAGCGTGCATGCTCCCGGGCAGCTACAAGGAGTCAATAGAGCGCGATGGGACAAGGACATCCCGGCCGGCCAAACCCTACCCTAACGACACTGGGCCAATTGTGCGCCACTTCATGGTCTCCTGGTCGCGGCCGGCTTCAACACAGCCCGGGATGGAACCCAGATCTGCAATGCCTTAGACCGCTGTACCACTCGGGATGCCAATGTGATGTGTTTTAATTTGAGCCTATTCTGGTTTCATCTGCCTTCCTCACATTCTCAGAAAAATTGTCAATCTTACATCTCCTGGCCCCTGAATTGCAGCGAGGCATAGTTGACTTCATGTTCCTGTGTGTGTCCTGTATGTCCATCTTTGTTTCTGATTGGATGGCTAGGTGAAAGACCCTGAATAAATTAGACGGAGTGCATTTAAATAATGTCAAGTATTGAAATAGTTCATTCATTCCTTCTCATTCATAACTGTACAATGTATATGCTATGCTCAGTCATTCATGACTTACTGAGTACAGAATACTGAATGATTGTAAATAGTCATTGATTGAAAATAGAGCTACAGTATATACAGCATATAACGGCCTCTTTCTTCCATATTTAACCCCATCAAAAACATTTTTTGATTTCTCTCACCTGCTTTTCACCTGGTACCTTCAGAACACTACGCAGTGTACATGTCAGAGGTCGACCTTTAAAGAAATAACAAACCAATTGAATCACTCTGCCAAGGCTGACAGGACTATATCTTCCTTTAGATGTTCAAACTGAGACAGAAAGTAGTGGTGATCCACAGTAACTAGTATAATGGAATGCCATTGTGAGTGAGGGATGTCTCCCCGTATGTCTCCCCATCCAGACGTGTGTGTCTGTGTGTGTGTGTGTGTGTGTGTGTGTGTGTGTGTGTGTGTGTGTGTGTGTGTGTGTGTGTGTGTGTGTGTGTGTGTGTGTGTGTGTGTGTGTGTGTGTGTGCATGCAAACGTGGGTGCTTATGTGTGTTTGTCTACAGTGTGTTCTTGTCTGTGTGACACCATGCCTGATGCTCTTACGTGCTGTCTGGACCCGACGTCCTGCTGGGATGGGGATGCTGCGGTTGGGGTAGGGGCTCTGGGTGGTACGAGCCGTCTGGTCACAGCTGATCTCTGCTGCTCCCCGGGGGGTCTGATGCTGCTGCACCCCCTTCACTCACCAGGTTCTCACTTGTGCCATTACGCCAGCCCTGACAATGACACACACCCAAGTAAGAAGATACACAGGCATAGGTGTACACACACACACACACACACACACACACACACACACACACACACACACACACACACACACACACACACACACACACACACACACACACACACACACACAAACATGCACAATTAACTAGGGGTTTTCACAAAATGAACTACGGAATAAATATAAGAGAATAATGCAGTATTTGTGAAATGCAACAGTACCAGAAAACCAAAGTGAACACAACATGGCAGTTTATTTGATGTCCCCTGCTAGATCGATTTGTTTCTCTTGTGTCTGAAAAAACGCTAAACAAAAAGTGAACATTTCACACAAACAGTGGTGTTGTGGTGAGTTTCCTGTCATTGCTGACTGTAGTCAACAGGTGTGATTAAGAAATATATGTATTTTATAAATAAGAGGAGTGACGTGAGTGAGTGTTGAAGGAGGACACACGTGTAGACCAAAAAGTTGAGTAAAAGAACAAGCGGAACACAGCAGAAACGAAGGACGAGGGAGGACATGGAAGACACTTCCTGTGGTGAGAGAAGAGAGGGAGGAGACATGATAAAGAGATGTGTGTCAATATTGGACCATTCAGACATTTTGGCTACAGTCTGGCATTTTGTGTAGAACTGTGACTAAATACCAATGCCACCAAAATGTTGTTACATACTGTCTTACTGTATGCATACAACCAATTTCACATCTCGAAGGATGGTTTTTAAGACCTGTATCATCATTGATTCACAATTTAGGTAGCATATCAGGGGAGAATGAGATATGCAACACTCTTAGAAAAAAAGGTGCTATCTAGAACTGTAAAGGGTTCTTCGGCTGTCCCCATAGGAGAACCCTTTGTAGAACCCTATTTGGTTCTACGAAGAACCCTTTTGGGTTCCATGTAGAACCTTTTCTACAGAGGGTTCTACCTGGAACCAAAAAGGGTTCTACCTGGAACCAAAAAGGGTTATCTTATGGGGACAGCTGAAAGCCACTTTTGCAACCATTTTTTCTAAGAGTGTAGGCATCATTTGAATATTAAAAGTGAGATGGAAATACTGAGGTAAAAATGTTAACCAGTTGTGAATAAGTCACTGCATTCTTTTGATTTTCCAAAGTGGCTGTCAGTCACTATGCACTCACGGTTGAGAAACAGCTTGACTCTTTCCGACCCCCCACCCCTCATGTCATGGGTGGCGACACAGTAGTACGTCCTGGGCTTGTCCGGCTGGACAGTGATGTTCTGGTGATTGATGATGAAATGTTCCCTTTCCTCAACCAGCCTGTACCACTTGTAGCTGTTGAAAGGGGGGTAACTGTGACAGTGGCAGGTCAGTGCCACAGGGCTTCCCCCATCACTCTGCCATCTATTGGTCATGTTGTGAATGACCTCTGTGAGCTTTGGCTTATCTGTGATGGAAGATAATGGAATAAAACGATTCTTATACATTTGAATAGAAAGATTTTGTCTTTAGTTATACTAATAGAATAATATAAGTTCAGGCTCTACACAAATAACCACATGTCTTTATTCCCAAGGCAAGGGCTGTTGTTTTACTGCTAACCTACAAAGCATTACATGGGCTTGCTCCTACCCATCTCTCTGATTTGGTCCTGCCGAACATGCCTACACGTACGCTATGGTCACAAGACGCAGGCCTCCTAATCGTATCCTAGAATTTCTAAGCAAACAGCTGGAGGCATGGTTTTCTCGTATAGAGCTCAATTTTTATGGAATGGTCTGCCTACCCATGTGAGAGACGCAGACTCGGTCTCAACCTTTAAGTCTTTACTGAAGATTCATCTCTTCAGTGGGTAATATGATTGAGTGTAGTCTGGCCCAGGAGTGTGAAGGTGAACGGAAAGGCTCTGGAGCAACAAACCGCCCTTGCTGTCTCTGCCTGGCCGGTTCCCCTCTTCCCACTGGGATTCTCTGCCTCTAACCCTATTACAGGGGCTGAATCACTGGCTTACTGGTGCTCTTTCATGCCGTCCCTAGGAGGGGTGCGTCACTTGAGTGGGTTGAGTCACTGATGTGATCTTCCTGTCTGGGTTGGCGCCCCCCCTTGGGTTGTGCCGTGGCGGAGATCTTTGTGGGCTATACTCGGCCTTGTCTCAGGATGGTAAGTTGAAGAAGATATCCATCTAGTCGTGTGGGGGCTGTGCTTTGGCAAAGTGGGTGGGGTTATATCCTTCCTGTTTGGCCCTGTCCGGGGGTATCATCGGATGGGGCCACAGTATCTCCTGACCCCTCCTGTCTCAGCCTCCAGTATTTATGCTGCAGTAGTTTGTGTCGGGGGGCTAGGGTCAGTTTGTTATATCTGGAGTACTTCTCCTGTCTTATCCGGTGTCCTGTGTGAATGTAAGTATGCTCTCTCTCTTTCTCTCTTTCTCTCTTTCTTTCTCTCTCTCGGAGGACCTGAGCCCTAGGACCATGCCTCAGGACTACCTGGCATGATGACTCCTTGCTGTTCCCAGTCCACCTGGCCGTGCTGCTGTTCCAGTTTCAACTGTTCTGCCTGTGGCTATGTAATCCTGACCTGTTCACCGGACGTGCTACCTGTCCCAGACCTGCTATTTTCAACTCTCTAGAGACAGCAGGAGTGGTAGAGATACTCTTAATGATCAGCTATGAAAAGCCAACTGACATTTACTCCTGAGGTGCTGACTTGCTGCACCCTCGACAACTACTGTGATTATTATTATTTGACAATGCTGGTCATTTATGAACATTTGAACATCTTGCCGATGTTCTGTTATAATCTCCACCCGGCACAGCCAGAAGAGGAATGGCCACCCCTCATAGCCTGGTTCCTCTCTAGGTTTCTTCCTAGGTTTTGGCCTTTCAAGGGAGTTTTTCCTAGCCACCGTGCTTCTACACCTGCATTGCTTGCTGTTTGGGGTTTTAGGCTGGGTTTCTGTACAGCACTTTGAGATATCAGCTGATGTACGAAGGGCTATATAAATACATTTGATTTGATTTTGATTTGTGGAGAGGAGGAGAGTTTTGAAATAACCACCTGTTCAAATGTTTGTCAGAGAGGACTGAAGATACGATATACACATTTCAAATATGAACACAAACATGAATATAGAGGCTGCCATGTATAAAAGTCCTCATGAATAAGCTAACCAAAATATCTTATATAATATCTATTTATCTTAATTTTTCTTAGTCCAAGATTGCGTAGCAGTCGGACGTCTGTTTTTGTCTTGTCCCATCCAGTGTATATATTGTTTTCTTCGTATATATTTCGCATTATTTTTAATCCCTCTTTCCATCTATGGACTGAACATACTCTCCTGCAACCCGCCTCACCCAAAGTGGTACGGATCTGCTATTTTTTATACTCTAGAACAGGAACCCACACCAGAAGCTAGCCAGCTAACTAGCTAGTAGTCAGTTACCCACAGCTAGCGGTCATCACCGTTAACTCGGACATCAGCCAGCCTCAGCCCGGTCAATTCCTGCCAGTATGCACAGAGTGATATCAACCCAGAGCATATTGGACTGCTTTTTCTCAACCGCATCTCTGGATTCCTACTGCAAACTCTGCACCTTTACACCGGACCATCACAGCTAGCTAGCTACTATCCGAGAGGCTACTGCTGGCTAACGTCTCTGTCCCAAAGCAAGCATCAGATAGCCTGGAGCTAGCCTCGAGTGAGGCCCATCTCCCAGCTAGCCGAAGAAGTTCATCAGCCAATTCTTGGGCTAAAATACTTTGTTTGCAAATTGGCCTGGACCCTTTACTGTAGACACAGAGCCCAGCCGATCATTCATGACTGGTCTACCGACATAACCGTCCGAGGTGGTTTTAACAGGCTCTTCCGTTGCGACGTCCCCGGATGCCAATCTGCTAGCCCCAGCCCGCCAGCTGTCTGAATCACCATGTCTCCAGCTCGCCTAGCGTAGCAGCACTACTGAATTGGCTCCCTGACTTGTCTATTGCTACTCACTGGACCCGATGATCCATTGCTATATATATATATTGTTATAGACCCCCTTCAGCCCCCAGCTGTGCCTTGGACACCATATGAGAATTGATTGCCCCCCATCTATCTTCAGAGTTCGTACAGTTAGGTGACCTAAACTGGGACATGCTTAACACCCCGGCCATCCTTCTATCAAAGCTAGATGCCCTCAATCTCACACAAATGATCAAGGAACCTACCATGTACAACCCCAAATCCGTAACCATGGGCACCCTCTTAGATATCATCCTGACCAACTTGCCCTCCAAATACACCTCTGCTGTCTTCAATCAGGATCTCAGTGATCACTGCCTCATTGCCTGAGTGCGTAATGGGTCAGCGGTCAATCGACCACTCCTCATCACTGTCAAACGCTCCCTAAAACACTTCAGCGAGCAGGCCTTTCTAATCGACCTGGCACGGGTATCCTGGAAGGATATTGACCTCATCCCATCAGTAGAGGATGCCTGGTTGCTCTTTAAAAGTGCTTTCCTCACCATCTAAATTAGCATGCCACATTTAACAAATGTGGAACTAAAAACAGATATATCCATTGGTTCACCCCAGACTTGACTGCCCTTGATCAGCACAAAAACATATTTTGGCATTCCGCATTTTTAATTTTACCTTTATTTTACTAGGTAAGTCAGTTAAGAACAAATTCGTATTTTCAATGACGGCCTAGGAACAGTGGGTTAACTGCCTGTTCAGGGGCAGAACAACAGATTTGTACCTTGTCAGCTCAGGGATTTGAACTTTCAACCTTTCAGTTACTAGTCCAATGGTCTAACCACTAGGCTACCCTGCCGCATTAGCATCTAATAGCCCCCGTGATATGCAACTTTTCAGGGAAGTCAGGAACCAATATACTCAGTCAGTTAGGAAAGCTAAGGCTAGCTTATTCAAACAGAAATTGGCATCCTGTAGCACTAATTCCAAAACGTTTTGGGACAATGTATAGTCAATGGAGAATAAGAGCTCCTTCTCCCAGCTAGGCTAGGAAACACTGTCACCACCGATAAATCTACGATAATTGATCATTTCAATAAGCATTTTTCTACGGCTGGCCATGCTTTCCACCTGGCTACCACTACCCTGGTCAACAGCTCAAATCACCTGGGCAAGACAATCTGGACCCTCTCTTTCTAAAATGATCTGTCGAAATTGTTGCAACCCCTATTACTTGCCTGTTCAACCTCTCTTTCGTATCATCTGAGATCCCCAAAGATTGTAAAGCTACCGCGGTCATCCCCCTCTTCAAAGGGGGAAACACTCTAGACACAAATTGTTACAGACCTATATCCATCCCGCCCTGCCTTTCTAAAATCTTTGAAAGCCAAGTTAACAAACAGATCACTGATAATTTTGAATCCCACTGTACCTTCTCCACTATGCAATCTGGTTTCCGAGCTGGTCATGGGTTCACCTCGGCCACGCTCAAGGTCCTTAATGATATCATAACCTTCATCGATAAAAGACAGTACTGTGCAGCCGTCTTCATTGACCTGGCCAAGGCTTTCGACTCTGTCAATCACCGCATTCTTATCGGCAGACTCAATAGCCTTGGCTTCTCAAATTACTGCCTCGCCTGGTTCACCAACTACTTCTCAGATAGAGTTCAGTGTGTCAAATTGGAAGGCCTGTTATCCAGACCTCTGGCAGTCTCTATGGGGGTACCACAGGGTTCAATTATCGGGCCGACCTTTTTCTCTGTATATATCAACGATGTCGCTCTTGCTGCGAGTGATTCCCTGATCCACCTCTACGCAGATGACACCATTCTGTATACAACTGGCCCTTCTTTGGACACTGTGTTAAAACCTGTTGGGGATAGGGCTGTTTACTGCCCCCTTTGGAGGAATTGCGTGCCCATATTAAACAGACATTTTTTTTGTCAAAAGTTGCTAATATATGCAAATAAAAAATATTATTGAATAGAAAACACTCTAAAGCTTCTAAAACCGTTTAAATTATGTCTGTATGTAAAGCAGAACTCACAGGGCAGTCATTCTCCCAAACTCTCTCTTGTCATCATAAAAGTTGGCCCAACTTTGACGTCATCCCCCCCACCCTTCCCAAGCACCTACAGGTCTGGGAACAGTCTCTTTGTCTTCAGCGCGATGTCTGCTTCCAATGGGGCTTCTCATTGTGAGAATCGCGCGCTCACGAGAGTTTTGGCGGGCCGAAACCTTTCGGTCACGCAAAAAAACAGGTTACTTTTATGCGCGCTCTGCTCGGGTCCTGTCTTTTTTCCAAGATCGATTAAACGGTGCCTGTGTTTCTGTTCGTCCTCACAATTGCTGTACACCTTTATAACATGTTAAATCTTGATTATGAACTTAGTTTGACAAGTTTAGTCGACATATAATATGTAATTTCGACGTTTTGGTGCGCATCCACTTGACTTTTGGCTGCATTTCAACTGAAATGTGTCGTGTTTGAGAACCGAAAGACAGACTGCAAAACTAAACGCTGTTTTTGGTAAGTATAATTCCTTCCAGGTCTTCTGATGGAAGAACAGCAAAGGTAAGGGAATATTTATGTGGTAAATTTGGGTTTCTGTGGACTCCAAGATAGAGGAGCCATAATGCTACTTTTTGAGCGCCGACTCATAGTATAGCCTAGTGAACGAAACCTGTAACGTTAAAAATAAATGTAACACAGCGATTGCATTCAGAAGAAGTATATCTTCCTATATATATGTAGAACATGCATATTTAGTCAAAGTTTATGATGTATATTCCTTGTTAGCTGACGTTATCTGCCGGAGCTATCGTCATTTCTCAGGACATTTGAGTAGCATTTTTTGAACGATGCATCATTGTAAACAGAGATTTATGGATATATATAGCATATTATTGAAAAAAACATAAATGTACTGTGTAACATGTTATATTACTGTCATCTGATAAAGATTTGAAAAGGTTAGTGAAATTATTTTTCTTTTAATCCTGCGTTTGTTGATTGCATATTTTTTTCAACTATGCAAATTAGCTGTGTCTTCGGTGGTGGTTTGACATAAATATGTGCTATGTTTTCGCCGTAAAACATTTTAGAAATCTGACTTGCTGGGTAGATAAACAAGGTGTTTATCTTTCATTTGAGCCATTGAACTTGTTAATGTGTGGAGGTTAAATATTTTTAGGCATATTTTTGCGTTCCATGCGCCACCTTCCAGCTGAACGTGGGGGGGGTTCCCAAATGGGAACGCCGAACCTCATCAGGTTTAACAAACCTCCAAACGAGCTTCAATGCCATACAACACTCCTTCTGTGGCCTCCAACTGCTCTTAAATGCTAGTAAAACTAAGTGCATGCTTTTCAACCGATCGTTGCCCGCACCCACCCGCCCAACCGACTAGCATCACTACTCTGGACGGTTCTGACTTAGAATATGTGTAAATGACACAATGAGACAATAACAAATAAGTGCATAGGGCCAATCATTTCCCTAAGCTAGAAATGCAGAAATATTTTTAGAGGAAAACATAATAAAGCTTACCAGCTTGTTTGCTGCATTAACCAAGGTTGCATATCTTCCAAGTCTTCATTGTCTTATTTGTCCATTCATCAGTTGCCTTCATTTTTTGGGCATCTAACTTGACCTTTAGCTTTATTGTTACACCACAGAACAGGCACTTCTTTGATGCGACTCCTATTGATGTGTTACAACTAGGACACAGCTTACAGCTGGAGCCAGGAGCCATTCTGCATGAAAGGTGGATACGAAAGTGTCAGAAAGAATAGCCCTATACACATAACTTTGACTGATGGAATGCACCAGGGGAGATCCACTCTGGCATGGGGCTTGAATTGTGAGATACAAATAGCAATTCATAAAGAGAGTTTGGCCAACTAAGGAGATGACGTTGAGTTCACATTAAACGTCAAGCCCTGACCCTTCTCAACCCCATTAAAGAAGTGCTGTGTGTGTGTTTGAAGGTGACATGGGTTTCAATGACTGAGTCATATGGGTCAGATCAGATAATGGACCTTGCCTGGTACGAAAACTAAGCTTGAGGCTTTAGTTATTTTCTGTTTAGTGTTTTTGTTGCACCTTACAGAACTATTCGTTTGTCGGTTTGTTGTGTTTGTTCAGTATTAATCTTCATTCAAATTATTATGAATACGTACCACACTGCATTTTTGTCCTCTTCTCCTTCTTTCGACGACACGTCACACTGTAATGTAAAAATGTGTCATACTATCTGTTGACTACTATTGTAACCTAGATATAGGTTACCTGCCATAGCCTCAGGTGCATAGTGAGTGTTATTAGTTGACAGATTATACAGTACCTGGGCCAGTGGGATTTGGTTACTTATTTTAAGTTAAAAAATGTGAATAATTTCCTCCAGTTGGTTGGCATGTTTAAACTACAACCTGGTTTGGTTTTTGAAAACACAAGAAATGGGAAGAAAGCTGAATTAAAAGAGAAAAGGTCTCCACTTAAAATGCAGCCAGAGGATGGATGGAGAGAGGGAGAGAGAGAGGGGGAGAGAGAAAGAGAGAGAGCGAGACCAAGGCCTGTACTCTGGAGCGGGATCGATTTGGAGGTGGAAGGTCCGTCATGGTCTGGGACTGTGTGTCACAGCATCATCGGACTGAGCTTGTTGTCATTGCAGTGCGTTACAGGGAGGACATCCTCCTCCCTCATGTGGTACCCTTCCTGCAGGCTCATCCTGACATGACCCTCCAGCATGACAATGCCACCAGCCATACTGCTTGTTCTGTGCGTGATTTCATGCAAGACAAGAATGTCAGTGTTCTGCCATGGCCAGAGAAGAGCCCAGATCTCAATCCCATTGAGCACGTCTGGGACCTGTTGGATCAGGGAGTGGGGCTAGGGCCATTCCCCCCAGTAATGTCCGGGAACTTGCAGGTGCTTTGGTGGAAGAGTGGGGTAACATCTCACAGCAAGAACTGGCAAATCTGGTGCAGTCCCTGAGGAGGAGATGCATTGCAGTACTTAATGCAGCTGGTGGCCACACCAGATACTGACTGTTACTTTTGATTTTGACCCCCCCCCCTTTGTTCAGGGACACATTATTCAATTTCTGTTGGTCACATGTTTGTGGAACTTCAGTTTATGTCTCAGTTGTTGAATCTTGTTATGTTCATACAAATATTTACACATGTTAAGTTTGCTGAAAATGAACGCAGTTGACAGTGAGAGGACATTTATTTTTATTGCTGAGTTTAGCTCTATTTGGCAGGGGTGTCAAACTCATTCCACAGAGGACCGAGTGTCTGCGGGTTTTTGGTTTTTCATTTCAATTAACACCTCCACAACCTAACCAGGTGAGCGGAGTTCCTTAGTAATTCGTGACCTTGATTTATCAATCAAGGTTGGAGCAAAAACCTGCAGACACTCGGACCTCCCATTGTAGGGGTTTGACACGTGGATTAAAGTAATGAACCACTCAAACTAGTTTAATCAGGTGTGTAGATTTCTAATTTCCTTAATGTTGTGGCTCTTGTCAAATACTTTCTGCAGCACACACTACAGGTCAACATGAGCTGCCAAAATGATTCTGACGTGTGCCAGGCCTTCCAGTCCCAAAATAGAAGGGATTTCGACAGGCAAGAGCCCCCCTCCCCCCTTCTAATTTCCCGCATTTTGTCAAATACTTTCCATCGAACAAACTTCACATCAGGGTAGGATACCCGAAATTAATAATTCATGTGTGTGTGTGTTATATTAAACATAGAGGATGAAGTCAAATGTAGGCAAGCAATAAACATTTCAGAACCACTACTTGTCGAATAAGACATCTGAAGACAGTAGCCTAAACATTGGATGTAGGCTAAACATTGGTACCGCTTCTTGAAAATAGAATTGTGTAGATATGTTAAAGCAACCAAACATTTGCCAATGTTATATTTTATTTTGTGCATTAATTTCATTCTTACTTTATTTACGACTAGAACCTTAATAATAATCACCATACTTACTTCACAAACAATAATTATACTAGTTGACTTTACGGACACACAGTAGGCTATTGACACTCGCTCCGCGATGGTCGTGACTGGGTATGAGGGCTGGACACCCTGAGACCCAGACCCTACTGTTGTCTATTACACATACTAATGCCTCGTTCAAATGCTATCGGGGTTCTCGGAAAGTCCTAGTTCCTACTGGGATGTTTCACTTGAATGACCCCCCAAATAGGAATAACAAGTGGGAAATGAGAAAATTATGTTGCCAATCTTATTGGTTTAAACATTGTTCCGAATTAAAAAGCACTTGAACACAATCATGTCGGAGTTACAACTTTCCATTTTCCCATTTCACACGAAAATGTGAAGCCAGCATAATACAGCGTTTAAGTGCTCGTCTGTACTAGGAAACGGACATTCTGACTGTTTGAACGCGTTACAGTAGCCTAAGTTTATAACATGATTGGCATGACCGTAATAATCATAATGGAAAGGCCTTTCGAAGTGCCATAAGTGTAAGCCAACATAATTAATTATTTGACATTAACTTGTTTAACATGTAATACATGCATTATGACATTTATGAAAGTTATTATGTAATTTAGGCTCCACGAAATATGTAATGCGTAATGACGAAAATCGTGTACTGTTGCCTATACGAAAAAATGCCCTTTCTGATTACAAGTGCACCAGTATCCCAAAGTATTAAACGAAATCAAGCATAGAAAACAGCATTGGCATTAATAAAACCATTTTCCCCCCACGAATTAAGTCGCACATAATATTTTCTCACAAATTATGTTCAGCAAGTCTAAAACAGTACATATAGGCATACAACTATACATTTTAAAACAGGATTAAATAAAGACAACATTTTTGTATATTCATTTTTGTATACGAATTAGCCATAAAGAAGAACAACAATTAAATATAGGCTATCGTGTCAATGGTTGTTGCAAAGGCTTGTGTGGAGCCTAGTGGTTAAATTAGTCTTTTCGAATGAAATAAGTAGCACATAAATTCGTGTTTTTTCTAACGAATTAAGCAACACAAACACGCACAAAATTTGCTGAAATGCATTATGTACACAAATGCACGAATTGAATGCTCTGGCGCCTCTGGGCTGAGGGGCTCTGGCGCCTCTGGGCTGAGGGGCTCTGGCGCCTCTGGGCTGAGGGGCTCCGGCAGCGGCGCCGGACAGGCGGGACGCTCCGGCAGCGGCGCCGGACAGGCGGGAGGCTCCGGCAGTGGCGCCGGACAGGCGGGAGGCTCCGGCAGCGGCGCCGGACAGGCGGGACGCTCCGGCAACGGCGCAGGACAGGCGGGGACGCTCCGGCAGCGGCGCAGGACAGGCGGGACGCTCCGGCAACGGCGCCGGACAAGCGGGACGCTCCGGCAGCGGCGCCGGACAGGCGGGACGCTCCGGCAGCGGCGCCAGACAGGCGGGACGCTCCGGCAGCGGCGCCGGATGGGCGGGGCGCTCCGGCAGCGGCGCCGGACAGGCGGGAGCACCTGCAGAGAGGAGACAGAGAGACAGCCTGGTGCGTGGAGCTGCTACAGGAGGCAGCGGCGCCGGACAGGCGGGATGCTCCAGCAGCGGCGCCGGACAGGAGGGACGCTCAGGCAGCGGCGCCGGACAGGCGGGAGGCTCCGGCAGTGGCGCCGGACAGGCGGGAGGCTCCGGCAGCGGCGCCGGACAGGCGGGAGGCTCCGGACAGGCGGGAGGCTCCGGCAGCGGCGCCGGACAGGCGGGAGGCTCCGGCAGCGGCGCCGGACAGGCGGAACGCTCCGACAGCGGCGCCGGACAGGCGGGAACACCTGCAGGGAGGAGACTGAGAGACAGCCTGGTGCGTGGGGCTGCCACAGGAACTACCAGGCTGGGGAGACTTTCAGGAGGCTTGGTGTTAGGAGGAGCCTGAAAGACCGGGCTGTGGGGAGCACTGGAGCTCTGGTGCGCAACCTTGGCACCACTTCCCCAGGCTGGACAACTACTCGAGCCCGGACCCTCAAGAGTGCAGGCACAGGTTGAACCGGGCTGTGGGTAAGCACGGGAGATCTAGTGCTTACTACACGCACCTCTCCCCTAGGCTCCACTCCCACAGTTGCCCGGTACGAGCGGAGCGCAGGCAGAGGACGCACTGCACCCTCCCAGCGCCCCGGAGACACAGCACGCAGAGCCGGCGCAGGATAACCTGGACCAAGACTGCGTACCGGCGACCAGACCCGCTGAGCAGGCACCATACGCCCTGGCTCAATGCCCACACTCACATGGCACTCTCGGGGGCTGCCCTATAGCGCACCGGGCTATGGACACGCACTGGCGACACCGTGCGCTCAACCGCATAACACGGTGCCTGACCAGTAATGCGCTGCTCATAATAAGCACGAGGAGTGAGCTCAGGTCTGCTACCTGGCTTAGTACCACACCTCGTGTGCCCCCAAAAAAATTTGGGGCTGCCTCTCGTACCTGTCGCACTGCCGTGCTGGCTCCTCATATTGCCGCCGATCAGCTTTCGCTGCCTCCAGCTCTGCTTTGGGGCTGCGATTTTCCCCAGCCAACCTCATTCTCCTGTAACCTTCCTTGCATTGCTCCATCGAATCCCAGGCGGGCTCCGGCACTCTCCCTGGGTCGACCGCCCACCTATCTATCTCCTCCCAAGTTGTGTAGTCCAAATTCAGCTCTGATGCTGGCCGCTGTTGTTGTTGCTGCTGCTGCTGTCGTCGCTGTCCTTTACCACGCCGCTTGGTCCGATTGTGGTGGGTGATTCTGTAACGAGTTTCCTCCTCTTCTTCCGAAGAGGAGAGGCGAAACGGATCAGAGGACCAATACGCGGCGTGGTAATTTTCCATGGTACTTCTTTAATGCTTTAAGGTACACATGAACAAACTAACAAAACAAGAAAACGTGAAAACTCAAATTACAGTCCTATCTGGTGCATACACAGAGACAGGAAACAATCACCCACAAACACACAGTGAAACCCAGGCCACCTAAGTATGATTCTCAATCAGAGACAACTAATGACACCTGCCTCTGATTGAGAACCATACTAGGCCGAAACATAGAAATTCCCAAAACCTAGACAAACAAACATAGACTACCCACCCAACTCACGCCCTGACCATACTAACTAAACACAAAACACAGAAAATAAAGGTCAGAACGTGACAATGTCACGCACAAGAACACGTGGTCATCCCTACTGCCTCTGATCTGGTGGACTCACTAAACAGAGAACATCCCTGGTCATCCCTACTGCCTCTGATCTGGAGGACTCACTAAACAGAGAACATCCCTGGTCATCCCTACTGCCTCTGATCTGGTGGACTCACTAAACAGAGAACATCCCTGGTCATCCCTACTGCCTCTGATCTGGACTCACTAAACAGAGAACATCCCTGGTCATCCCTACTGCCTCTGATCTGGTGGACTCACTAAACAGAGAACATCTCTGGTCATCCCTACCGCCTCTGATCTGGAGGACTCACTAAACAGAGAACATCCCTGGTCATCCCTACTGCCTCTGATCTGGAGGACTCACTAAACAGAGAACATCCCTGGTCATCCCTACCGCCTCTGATCTGGAGGACTCACTAAACAGAGAACATCCCTGGTCATCCCTACCGCCTCTGATCTGGAGGACTCACTAAACAGAGAACATCCCTGGTCATCCCTACTGCCTCTGATCTGGAGGACTCACTAAACAGAGAACATCCCTGGTCATCCCTACTGACACTGATCTGGTGGACTCACTAAACAGAGAACATCCCTGGTCATCCCTACTGCCTCTGATCTGGACTCACTAAACAGAGAACATCTCTGGTCATCCCTACTGCCTCTGATCTGGAGGACTCACTAAACAGAGAACATCCCTGGTCATCCCTACCGCCTCTGATCTGGAGGACTCACTAAACAGAGAACATCCCTGGTCATCCCTACCGCCTCTGATCTGGAGGACTCACTAAACAGAGAACATCCCTGGTCATCCCTACTGCCTCTCATCTGGAGGACTCACTAAACAGAGAACATCCCTGGTCATCCCTACTGACTCTGATCTGGTGGACTCACTAAACAGAGAACATCCCTGGTCATCCCTACTGCCTCTGATCTGGAGGACTCACTAAACAGAGAACATCCCTGGTCATCCCTACTGACTCTGATCTGGAGGACTCACTAAACAGAGAACATCCCTGGTCATCCCTACTGCATGTGATCTGGTGGACTCACTAAACAGAGAACATCCCTGGTCATCCCTACCGCCTCTGATCTGGAGGACTCACTAAACAGAGAACATCCCTGGTCATCCCTACTGCCTCTGATCTGGTGGCCTCACTAAACAGAGAACATCCCTGGTCATCCCTACTGCCACTGATCTGGTGGACTCACTAAATAGAGAATATCCCTTTCATCCCTACTGCCTCTGATCTGGCAGACTCACTAAACACAAACGTAGAATGTGTAAATGATGTCTGAGTTTTGGAATGTGCCCCTGGCTATCCGGAAATGTTAAAAACAATCAAATGGTGCAGCCTGCTTTGCCTAATATAACGAATTTGAAGTGATTTATACTTTTACTTTTGATACTAAAGTATATTTTAGCAATTACATTTACTTTCGATACTTAATTATGTTTAGAACCAAATACTTTTATACTTTTACTCAAGTAGTATTTTAATGGGTGACTTTCACTTTCACTTGAGTAACTTTCTATTAAGGTATCTAAACTTTTACTCCAGTATGACAAGTGGGTACTTTTTCCAACACCGGATACATGCTGCTTCTCTTCTGTCATAACTTGTTGCTCTATAACACTAAATAAAGTAGCGCTCACCAGAATATCCACTTACATCGATAGAATGAATGCATTAGTTTTGGGTGCATATTTTATGTGGTTGAAATACTGTCTGCTTGCATAATAGATATCACATTACACACAATTTTTTCTCAAGAAATGCTGGAAAAAATAATCTCCACTCCTGTTCCCAAGGCAAAATTAACATTTGTGTCATTTTACTGTGAGAAATGCCTAATTCTGTAGGAGTAAATATTATATTAAGCTAGATTATTATATTAAGTAACATGTCAGAGGTTATAGGCCTATAGCCAGTGTCCATATTTCCGTTACTATTCCATTTATCCCATATGAACTCAAATGAGGAATATTCTTTTTATTCAAGGATACAGGGATACTCATGAGCAGGATGTTAAATGTGCATGTAAAAAGCTTTTCCCGAAGAAGACCTTAAGCGGGGTATGCGCTACTACACAAAATACTGTGCGCATATAAACGTGGTCATTGAGGCAATTTAGTGTTGACCTACAGACCTTATATACTAAAACTACTAAATCTGTTCTGTATTTTGGCCCAGAATGATAGTTCTACACAACCCTGACCACTGCTATCAAGGTGTTCCAAGAATTAGACAATGCCTTCACATAACAACCCTGACCACTGCTATCAAGGTGTTCCAAGAATTAGACAATGCCTTCACATAACAACCCTGACCACTGCTATCAAGGTGTTCCAAGAATTAGACAATGCCTTCACATAGCAACCCTGACCACTGCTATCAAGGTGTTCCAAGAATTAGACAATGCCTTCACATAACAACCCTGACCACTGCTATCAAGGTGTTCCAAGAATTAGACAATACCTTCACACAACAACCCTGACCACTGCTATCAAGGTGTTGCAAGAATTAGACAATGCCTTCACATAACAACCCTGACCACTGCTATCAAGGTGTTCCAAGAATTAGACAATGCCTTCACATAACAACCCTGACCACTGCTATCAAGGTGTTCCAAGAATTAGACAATGCCTTCACATAACAACCCTGACCACTGCTATCAAGGTGTCCCAATAATCAGACAATGCCTTCACATAACAACCCTGACCACTGCTATCAAGGTGTCCCAAGAATTAGACAATGCCTTCACATAACAACCCTGACCACTGCTATCAAGGTGTTCCAAGAATTAGACAATGCCTTCACATAACAACCCTGACCACTGCTATCAAGGTGTTCCAAGAATTAGACAATGCCTTCACATAACAACCCTGACCACTGCTATCAAGGTGTTCCAAGAATTAGACAATGCCTTCACATAACAACCCTGACCACTGCTATCAAGGTGTCCCAATAATCAGACAATGCCTTCACATAACAACCCTGACCACTGCTATCAAGGTGTCCCAAGAATTAGACAATGCCTTCACATAACAACCCTGACCACTGCTATCAAGGTGTTCCAAGAATTAGACAATGCCTTCACATAACAACCCTGACCACTGCTATCAAGGTGTCCCAAGAATTAGACAATGCCTTCACATAACAACCCTGACCACTGCTATCAAGGTGTCCCAAGAATTAGACAATGCCTTCACATAACAACCCTGACCACTGCTATCAAGGTGTTCCAAGAATTAGACAATACCTTCACATAACAACCCTGACCACTGCTATCAAGGTGTTCCAAGAATTAGACAATACCTTCACATAACAACCCTGACCAGATTTACAGATCCTATATCCACATTTTTATGTCGAGAGAGTAGGCTTCAATATGCACAAATAAGTTTAAAAAATCATTTTTATGAATTGCCAACTTTGTGGTACAACTGTTTATTAGAAACAATAAATACGCAGCAAAATCAGGAGCCCATGTTGTATTATAACCATATAGAGTTAAAGTTTGTGTCTGAGCTGCTGTCTTGCTGTAATCGGGATATTTCCAACAAACCTTTACTTGGTGATACTTTCTTCATTATTTGTTCGAAAGGTTCCAGTGTATGTAGGAAATGCCTGGAGTACTTCTGTGTCTAGTTGCAAGTGGAACTAAAAAAAAGAGAGAATATTCAGAAAAATATTATTTCCACGTTTTGCATAGATTGAGAAACGCCTCTTGCACGTGTATAGATCTTTGTTTTGGACGCACTGTGTGACATGCTGTCAGCCGTGGCTCACGTCGCATAGAAACGACTAGTTCCTGCAAAGATGTTGGGAAATGCAAGATGTCTGGCAGCTAAAATCGGGAGGCCACCTCTCACTCTGTGCAAAAAGTGGATTTAATATTTTTCTGAATATTCTCAGATTTTTTGGAGTACCGCCGGCAACTGGACACGGACGTTTATAAGAGATATGTTTCTTCCAAATCAAGAACAAATAAAGTATCGTCAAGAAAAATCCCGGTATGGAATTACGGAGTACATTATTTCATACCCCATTACAAACTGTAGCTGGTTGAATTAGTGGTCTGAAGGGGAGACAGGCTTTTTGTCAACCAGGACCACTTCTCCACTGGAGACCACAGCAGTCTGTATAGTCTTCCTCTGAGCAGCAGCAACATCTCTCCCTGAAAAACACCACGGAAACAGATAAGAACAGAACCTGGGTCATGTTCACAATAACATCTGAAAGTAGAAGTGTTGATCTCGGATCAGTTGTCTGTTAAATCATAACGATTAAGATTATGGACAGGGAGGATCTGATTGGAGATCAGCACTCCTACTTTGAGACACTTTAAATATGGGCCATGGTGCCCAAGCAAGGCCTTTATAACGGGAGAACCACTACCTACTTTGCCTGTTGCATTTCGGTTCACAGGAGACCCCTGGAGTAGGGTAGCACACAGATGTACTACAGTGGATGAAAATCTGTAAAGAGAGTACAGAATAAAAGAAGTTAGTGAAAAGTAAATAGTATATCAAATGAAGTTTCTATCGTAAAAAAGCCAGCCAATTACCCGCTCTTTCTGGGGAGACAGGGTGTGATCCACAAAGGTGAACATCTCGAGGGTAAAGCGTTTGTAGTGGTTGGGGTACAGAAGGCCAGAGGAACGTTCCACAGGGACCATGGTGGTCAGGTAATTATCATTCTGGTAGGAACAACTGGAAAGAGAGAGAGGAGTAATAGATAGTTCATGTTGCAAAATCCAACCCTTCCTGTCCAAAGCAATTTAGTGTACAAAACATGAGGAACAACCGCTCTTTCCATGACATAGACTTATCCCAAATCAAATGTTATTGGTCACATGCACATGGTTAGCAGATGTTAATGCCAGTGTAAGGAAATGCTTGTGCTTCTAGTTCCGACAATGCAGTAATATCTAACAAGTAATCTAACAACAACTACCTTATACACACAAATGTAAAGGGATGAATAAGAATATGTACATATAAATATATGAATGAGTGATGGCCGTGCGGCATAGGCAAGATGCAGTAGAATAAATAGAATAAAATACAGTATATTCATATGAGATGAGTAATGTAGGGTATGTAAACATTATTAAAGTGGCATTATTTAAAGTGACTCGTGATACCTTTAATAATTTCATTTATTAAAGTGGCCAGAGATTTGAGTCAGTATGTTGGCAGCAGCCACTCAGTGTTAGTGATGGCTGTTTAACAGTCTGATGGCCTTGAGATAGAAGCTGTTTTTCAGTCTCTCGGTCCCAGATTTGATGCACCTGTACTGACCTCGCCTTCTGGATGATAGCGGGGTGAACAAACAGTGGCTCAGGTGGTTGTTATCCTTGATGAACTTTTTGGCCTTCCTGTGACATTGTTGGTGTCATGGAGGGCAGGTAGTTTGCCCCCGGTGATGTGTTGTGCAGACCTCACTACCCTCTGGAGAGCCTTGCGGTTGTGGGCAGAGCAGTTGCCGTACCAGGCGGTGATACAGCCCGACAGGAATGCTCTCGATTGTGCATCTGTAAAAGTTTGTGAGTGTTTTAGGTGACAAGTCAAATTTCTTCAGCCTCCTGAGGTTGAAGAGGCGTTGCTGCGCCTTCTTCACGACGCTGTCTGTGTGGGTGGACCAATTCAGTTTGTCTGTGAAGTTTACGCTGAGGAACTTCCCACCTTCTCCGCTACTGTCCCGTCGATGTGGATGGGGGTGCTCCCTCTGCTGTTTCCTGAAGTCCACGATCATCTCCTTTGTTTTGTTGACGTTGAGTGTGAGGTTTTTTCCTGACACCACACTCCGAGGGCCCTCACCTCCTCCCTATAGGCCGTCTCGTCGTTGTTGGTAATCAAGACTACCACTGTAGTTTCGTCTGCAAATTTGATGATTGAGTTGGAGGCGTGCATGGCCACGCAGTCATGGGTGAACAGGGAGTACAGGAGAGGGCTGAGCACGCACCCTTGTGGGGCCTCAGTGTTGAGGATCAGCGGGGTGAAGATGCTGTTTCCTACCCTCACCACCTGGGGTGGCCCGTCAGGAAGTCAGAACCCAGTTGCACAGGGCAGGGTTGAGACCCAGGGTCTCGAGCTTAATGACGATGGTACAATGGTGTTAAATGCTGAGCTGTACCAGGTGAATCCAGGTGAAAGCTATGATCCCTTATTGATGTCACCTGTTAAATCCACTTCAATCAGTGGAGATGGAGGGGACGGGACATGTCAAAGATGGATTTTTAAGTCTTAAAACAACTGAGACATGGATTGTGTATAGTTCCCTTCCATGGGTGAATGGACAAAACAAAATGTTTAAGTGCCAGGGAACGGGATATAGTAGGTGCACCGGTTTTAGTTTGTCATGAACTGCAACGATGCTGGGTTTTTCACGCTCAACAGTTTCCCTTGTGTATCAAGAATGCTCCACCACCCAAAGGACATTCAGCACTTGACTCAACTATGGGAAGCATTGGAGTCGACATGGGCCAGCATCCATGTTGAACGCTTTCGACACCTTGCCGACGAATCGAGGCTGTTCTGAGGGCAAAAGGGGGTGCAAATCAAAATTAGGAAGGTGTTCCTAATGTGTTGTGCACTCAGTGTATCTATAATTCAAAATACATAGTGGTACATGATACCTTTGATGTCACATAACGAAGAGATCTCAAACATATTGTTCAAAATACATACAGTATTAGTAAAAAGAGCATGTCGTATAATCAGGGAGCAGCAAGCATGGAAATGAGGTGGATAGTACTGTAGTTACTCTTCAATGATGAGATCCCACTGGGGCATGCTGACAGGGCTGGGCTCAGAGGTGGTCCAGCAGTGCTCCAGCATCAGGAACAGGTTGGGATCCTTCCTCTCCAGGATGCGAACCTCAACGTTCACAGGCTGCCTCAAGACTTTAGTGATGGGGTAGTCTTCCTCAGTGTAATACAATGTGAAGGATCTCGACTCTGGAAGTCAGACGGGATTGGAAAAACGTTTGTAAAAGTCAATACAATTTTTTTTTTTTTAATCACTTCATTGCGTTCAAATATTACAAATTGACACAGAACGTTACCGTCATTACACCCCTTGGTGTCGCATGTTCCTTTGGCCAGTCTCAGTTCCACACTGAGGGGTCCCGGAGCAGCAACAGGAGCGGGTGCAGGAATAGTGTTCACCTCAGTAACCAGAGCCTCTACTGCAGTGGCAGAGTACTTACACTGGAACAGCAGCCTAGATAGGGAGAAACAAGCAGTGATACAATAGGGTCTTCAAGCATACTGTATCACTGCTTTATGGGCGAAGACACGCCCGTGACGTTCTGAATCGCCTCTGGGGAATCAATCAAGTCAATTCAATCTTACAGAGAGAAGACTCACTCAAAATGGCTGTCCCTGGTGATAGAGCCTCGAGGTCCCACCCCCACGTTATAGGAAGATGCCATCCTGTTCTCGTAAACCACATAACCACTTTCCTCCTGCAGGGGAGAGTCCACAGTTAATACCGAGCCAGTGTATAACATTCATATTATCTCTACTCACCTTTATAGTGGTGCCACAGGCAGTGACAGGGAACTGGTATATGGCGAAGGCTGACGTGATGCCAACAGGACTGCAGGGGCGGTCATTTCCCCCAACAGACTGATGGAATCAATGTCTATTTTGGGCCAAGTGGAATCCCTGGCCACCACCACCACAAACTGAGCATCCCTGGTACACTGCACAGTCACTGGGGAAAGAGAGGAAAAAGTACATGTTTTGAGCATTACAATATCATCTGAGCATTACAAGACAGAAACAATATCAGACACTCACCTGCCTTCCCATAGTAGCACTGCTGTCCATTGAAGCAGCAGTAGATAGCCTGACATTGAGATGGAGTAATATCTGGGGTTCCACATTGCACTATATCCCGAACCGGTACTTGACATCTCTGATCTGGAGTTTGGGTTACTGCTGGCCACTGGGACTCTGGCCGCTGGGGAGTCTGCTGCTGTGGCCCCTGGATCACTGGCCTCTGAGGAGTCTGCTGCTGTGGCCACTGGGACTCTGGCCGCTGGGGAGTCTGCTGCTGTGGCCACTGGGACTCTGGCCGCTGGGGAGTCTGCTGCTGTGGCCCCTGGATCACTGGCCTCTGAGGAGTCTGTTGCTGTGGCCACTGGGACTCTGGCCGCTGGGGAGTCTGCTGCTGTGGCCCCTGGATCACTGGCCTCTGAGGAGTCTGTTGCTGTGGCCACTGGGACTCTGGCCGCTGGGGAGTCTGCTGCTGTGGCCCCTGGATCACTGGCCTCTGAGGAGTCTGCTGCTGTGGCCACTGGGACTCTGGCCGCTGGGGAGTCTGCTGCTGTGGCCCCTGGATCACTGGCCTCTGAGGAGTCTGTTGCTGTGGCCACTGGGACTCTGGCCGCTGGGGAGTCTGCTGCTGTGGCCACTGGGACTCTGGCCGCTGGGGAGTCTGCTGCTGTGGCCACTGGGACTCTGGCCGCTGGGGAGTCTGCTGCTGTGGCCCCTGGATCACTGGCCTCTGAGGAGTCTGCTGCTGTGGCCCCTGGATCACTGGCCTCTGAGGAGTCTGCTGCTGTGGCCACTGGGACTCTGGCCGCTGGGGAGTCTGCTGCTGTGGCCACTGCGACTCTGGCCGCTGGGGAGTCTGCTGCTGTGGCCCCTGGATCACTGGCCTCTGAGGAGTCTGCTGCTGTGGCCCCTGGATCACTGGCCTCTGAGGAGTCTGCTGCTGTGGCCACTGGGACTCTGGCCGCTGGGGAGTCTGTTGCTGTGGCCTCTGGTGATCTGGTCTCTGGGGAGTCTGTAGCTGTGGCCACTGGGGCTCATGCCTCTGAGGAGTCTGCTGCTGTGTCCCCTGGATCACTGGCCTCTGAGGAGTCTGCTGCTGTGGTCCCTGGATCACTGGTCTCTGGGGAGTCTGCTGCTGTGGCCTCTGGTGATCTGGTCTCTGGGGAGTCTGTAGCTGTGGCCACTGGGGCTCATGCCTCTGGGGAGTCTGCTGCTGTGGCCTCTGGTGATCTGGTCTCTGGGGAGTCTGTAGCTGTGGCCACTGGGGCTCATGCCTCTGGGGAGTCTGTAGCTGTGGCCCCTGGTGATCTGGCCTCTGAGGAGTCTGCTGCTGTGGCCACTGGGACTCTGGCCTATGGGGAGTCTGCTGCTGTGGCCTCTGAGGAGTCTGCTGCTGTGGCCTCTGAGGAGTCTGCAGCTGTGGCCACTGGGGCTCTGGTCTCTGGGATGTCTGCTGCTGTGGCCTCTGGGGCTCTGGTCTCTGGGGAGTCTGCTGCTGTGGCCTCTGGGGCTCTGGTCTCTGGAGAGTCTGTAGTTGTGGTCCCTGGGGCTCTGGCCTCTGCTGAGTCTGCAGCTGTGGCCTCTGGGGCTCTGGTCTCTGAGTCTGCAGCTGTGGCCTCTGGGGCTCTGGTCTCTGGAGAGTCTGTAGTTGTGGTCCCTGTGGCTCTGACCTCTGGTGAGTCTGCAGCTGTGGCATCTGGGTCTCTGGCCTCTGGAGAGTCTGTAGTTGTGGTCCCTGTGGCTCTGACCTCTGGTGAGTCTGCAGCTGTGGCCTCTGGGGCTCTGGTCTCTGAGTCTGCAGCTGTGGCCTCTGGGTCTCTGGCCTCTGGAGAGTCTGTAGTTGTGGTCCCTGTGGCTCTGACCTCTGGTGAGTCTGCAGCTGTGGCCTCTGGGGCTCTGGTCTCTGGTGAGTCTGCAGCTGTGGCCTCTGGGGCTCTGGTCTCTGGGGAGTCTGCAGCTGTGGCCTCTGGGGCTCTGGTCTCTGGGGAGTCTGCAGCTGTGGCCACTGGGGCTCTGGCCATTGGGGCTGTCTAGGCGTGGAGGTTGTAATTTGGGGTTGGGGGTTGTTGTACGAAGGAAGCCTCAAGTTAGGCTGTGCATCAGCACACCATGCGAACACTACCAACAACACAAACCCAAAGGAACACCACTTCACTGCCATACCTGCTCAAAAAGATATTAAGCTATCTTCAATAATACAGGTATGTGCAATATTGCCTATACAACCTATACTGCCTCCTGTAAAACAAATCCCTTTCCAACCCTGTGCAATTAAATGGTCAGCACCGTAAAACAAGCTTCAGTGCAGAAAAATTGTTCAACCTCCATTAGGAAGAACACAGCTTATATACCCTGAGATATATGATGTAATACATCACTATGTGTGTACGTGTTCCTGTGTGTCCTCAGTCCTTGTACTACGACCTTTAGCGAGACGCAAATTCCTATCATGTGCGAATGTGTGTGAGATTGTGTTGCCACCACTCATGTTATCTACATTATTAAATGTCCATGTGGGCTGTGCTATGTCGGTAAAACCCTATCGTTCTCTCAAACAGAGAATTAGTGAACATAAAAGTTCAATCAGGAGAAACGACAGGGATTATCCAGTCGCAGTATATTCTAATGACCTAAACATTACATTTCTACCTTTAGATTTTGTGGCATAGAGAAGGTTAAGATATCAGACAGTGGAGGTGAGATTAATAATACTCTGAGCAAAAGAGAATGTTTTTGGATTTTCACCCCTCCATACACTATTTCCTTAAATTCTTACATTTGAAATGCCTATGTATTTGATGTTGTACATTTGAAAATGAATTATGCCCCTATTTCAGATTACTCTGACGTTTTCTTACACTGTACCCAAGGATTTATGAAAGCTTGCTTGGTAGGTTGATGTCCTCATTGTGGTTTTACAGACGTGTTTAATACGTTTTATGTACACACTTTATTCGAATATTTATGAAATGCATATTGTTATATTTGGTAGCAGTGATTTGTTTTTCACCTCGCCTCCAACCCCATTCGATGCGTGGAACGGATGTGGGTAGGGCTAGGTCTACATAAGGGTGCTATTTTAAAAAACTCACAAAAGTTTATTAAAGATCAGTGGTACTATCAAGAGCAGTGTGCGGGTTACTTCCTTTCCCTCATACATTTATAAATATACACAATCATCAAAAGTAAGGTAGTGCCTCAATAAATAGGCTTAGGGTTAAATCAAAATGACAAAACATGAAAGGACAGAGGAGAAAACCTCTACTTCTCCAAACCATGTCTTTGTCAGTCCTTCCCCATGGTGACACAAGACAGAATCATTACAAAATTAACATTACATTAACTTCCTTAAAAAATATGTATAACCCTCCCAGAAATACTTGCTTCAGCTGACACAGGGCTGAAAAATAAAGAAGTACCAAAACTATTACCTACAGTAGATTGAGTTAAACAAAGTCTCTGTATCATCACAAAACATTCAGTCTGGAATATGAGAAAACACAGTGCTATCTCCCGTGTTTCTAGACAAAATTGCTGTGTCACTCTCCACCAAAAATAGCCTTGACGTTGGAGTAAAGCGCTGTATCTTCATCTGTCTCTCGTACTGGCTTACTGTTCTCTTTCTCCACGTCCTTCCCTATCATCTCCTCCCCTTCCACCTCTTCCATCACACCACTCCCCTCTCTACCATCTTTTCCCCCCTCATTCTTCTTCTCTCGTTTGATTTCGACGTAGTCTGACTCTGTGGTAGTGGTCTTCTTCTCTGCCTCCTCAGGTGTCTTCTTCTTCAGTAGGGAGTAGTTGATACTGGCGTAGTCCACCTCTTTTGGTTTTTCCCCTGGGGCAGAGTGTCCCGCAGCTCCACTGGTCTGGAGCCCTCCGTTTTCAGTTCCCTCCCTCAGCTCCACCTGCATATGTGTCTGTTCGCCCATCACTGCCTGTCCTGCATCTCTCTATGGAGAACATTACATAAATAACTGTGTTAGGAGTCTTTTGTTAGCTTGGTGGTCCCAGACCTGTTCGTGTTGTCTTGTAAACTCCTGTTGGCATGTCAATGCTAACTGAATGTTGGTGAGGCTAAATAAAGAAAAAAAAAACGGATACTGCACCTGTTGGTCTTCACATGCCACCATTTCCAGGTTCGTGAAAGGGCTTTTGGAGTCTAAGGTCTTTGGGGTCCTCTCTTTGCGTCTAAGGAAAATATTACAAATTAAATTACTCAATAACTGTATTTTGGAGGGGTTAGCAAGCACTTCCATTACAATATGGTGAAAGGCATTGGCACTTTTGACAATTAATCTGATGTTCTTGATAGTAAATATAGATATGTTAGACAATCTGCAATTGATTTTTAAAACAACATACTCAGTGAATAGTATCTGTTCGACAGTAATAGGATGCATGTACTTTTTATATTTCCCTGTGAAACACAGGATGATACAACAGATGGTGGCTGAGCAGGCTGCACCAATCACAACTGCAGTAATCAGTGGTGGGGTCAACAGCAGAGCCAAGATGTCTTTAGATACTTCCTCTATAAAGAGAACAAAGCATGTATGATTTTAGAAGTGGCTCAGAATACTAAGAATCCTCTGAAGAAAAAAGCATATTTTCTCAATCAAAGCATGTACTGTACATCTCTATATGTTGCATTCATATTGGGTGGGACTGGGAAGCTGTGGCTCTCTAACAAAGTATCTTAATATCTTTACATCCGTGTTTTTCTTCTTATTCTTTTAGGGTGACTTGCAGCTTCTCTCTCACTCTGCCCACTTAATTTCTGCTGAAGCACACGGTCAAATAATGTACAGTACTTACGTGTCACATTCAATTTCAGTGTCTTGTTGGTGGTGACGCTTCCATTGAAGGTCACCAGACATGTGACCTTGGTGCCGTGATGCTTAGCTGAGGGGGTAAAGGTCAAAGTTGAGAAGTGGGTTGTTGTGAAGCGGGTGAGATCTTCTCTCCTTTGTGTAGTGGTGTTGTCTCTGAGCTCAGTGATGTTGTCTCCTGTCCCACTCCATGTCCATGTGATGTTAGGAGGAGTTCCAGAGCAGATCCCCGGGGCGGTGCAGGTCAGGGTCGCTGGTTCTCCCTCTGTCAGAGGAGGAGTCAACACTGAGGGCTTCTGGGTCAGAGCTGTAGGTAGGTAATAGAAACACAGACTGAGGCCTAAATTCAATCAGGATCATGGAAGATTCACACAATAGCGTGATTTACATTTAGAGGCAATGCTCCCGTATTCATGGTAAATGCACATGTCGGCTCATTGGAATTTATCTTTACATTTAAGTCACGCTATAACATGGATTTTGTATCAATGTAGAAAATAGCAGAAACATATACTCATAGAAAGTATGAAATCCTAGTACCGGATTAGAAAAATAAACACTTTGAAATGGGAGACTTGGGGAAATCTTGGGCTTTGTAAATTGGAGGTACTTATGTTACAGTCAGTGTACATGATAAATTACACTAAAGTAATACTCTTGTCACTGTAACTAACAGTAATAGTCATGCTGTACCTTTTACTGCAATTTTAATTTTCTCTGTGGATGTAAATTTAATTCTTTCTCTACTGTTCAATGTCCCGGACAGTCTAAATTTATAGTCTCCGTCATCAGTCTTAGTGATGTCGTTGATGATCATACTGCAGTTCTTCTTTGTCAGGTCTGTCTCCAGTAGTGCTACTCGCCTTCTATAACCCTCCTGAGCTATAGAGGAATTTCTTGAGTGGAAAATAGAGTCCATGTTGAATTTAATATAACATCGTTCATCAGGGCATTTAAGCCACATTGCTATGCTACCAAGGAAGTCATCAGGGTGAGTGAACGAACATGGAATAACAGCACATAGTCCAGTCTGTGGTGTTATCTCTGCTGGACTGAAGGTGATGTTGATTGTTGCTGGAGGGGTCTCATCTGACGGAGGGAAATTAATATAGTCATGAGTAATACAAGACGCACTGATACTACTTCACTTGATCGTTGGGATGTTGGGATGTGTGTCATATGTATATTAACAATAGTAGTGATAAAAGGAACCTTACTTTGGCATGTGGTTCTCTCTGTCAGAGAGAGAAGTAGAACTGCCCAGATGAGGACCCACATCCTGCCTCTACTGCCTCGATGAATCAACCACAACACTGGGGTCTCTCTCCTCTTTCTCCTCTTTCTCTAATGGTCACAATCTCTGTCTGTGTCTACTGATATGGAGCAGGAGACAAGTGTGAAATACAATATGAAATGGTGTTGTGATAATAACAACATATAGCAATACACGTCGGATATTAATATTTCATTACACCTTTATGAGTGCTACAGTGGCATTCATAACAACCTTCTTAGCACGTTTATTCAACTAATATGTATTTTTCTGTAATGCCTAGAGATTGTAACGAGATTCTTCCTGGGAAGGAGTGGAGGACCAAAATGCCACGTGGTTGAAGTACATGTTTTTTTTTATAAGAAAAACTATACATGAACAAAAACAAGAACCGTGTAAACCCGAAACAGTCCCGTGTGGTACAAACACTGACACAGGAGACAACCACCCACAAAATACCCCAAAGAATATGGCTGCCTAAATATGGTTCCCAATCAGAGACAACGATAAACACCTGCCTCTGATTGAGAACCACTCCAGGCAACCATAGACTCTCCTAGACAACTATACTGAACACAACCCCATAAATCGAATAAACCCCTAGACAAGACGAAACACAATAAATCACCCATGTCACACCCTGGCCTAACCAAAATAATAAAGAAAACGCAGAATACTAAGGCCAGGGCGTGACAGAAAGGATGTCTAAGAAACATTTATGTACAAGGTTCATATGAATGCCTTCTTCACAATTGCTCATAAATATATTTAACTGCATTCATAAATATTTATTCCTATGCTATTTAAAGCCTTATGAAGGAATGTGTTGTAATGCCCTAAATGAATAATATTACCATTACATAGTCATAATTAAGTTTTAACAGTCATTCAATGTAACAAGAAAAAAATATATAATGGTTCAATAGCTGGTCTTTTGATCCATGGAGAGAATAAGACTGAATCAGCACATTACCTCTCTCTGTGTGCTCTCTCTTCCTATTGACTGTGAGCCCTGTGTGAGTCTCTGATGGGTGTGAACTGTCACTTCATGTCCCCAGTCTGTTACTCCTCCCTCTAACCTGGTGCTGCAATCCAGGAAGTCCCTCTGTACTGCATATCACCCAGCTATACTGTACTGTATCTAGACCATAATCAACCCAAACCCATCAATTCATACTGATCAACCAACACTACAATCCCCATCGCTTTTATATTTAGATCAATTATAAAGTAAAACTATAATTTGTACCTTATTCAAAGCAGTAATACTATAATGTTGTGTAGTTTTAAAGCAAATGTGCATATAGTCATAAATCAACATAATTCAATCCACACTACTATGCCTCTTTTAGTAGATTTGGTAAATGCTTGATTTTACAGTCCTGTGTCAGCTCGTACTGTATGTGCCTGGTGGTTGTACATTTTCAAAAAGTAATATTTACTAGTTGCACAACGAAGCAAGTTTTGAAGGTGTTTTTGTAAAGTTTTTTTAAGGAAGTGTAATTTTACTTTTGTAATGTTTCTGTTTTTTTCACAATGGGGAAGGACTGACAAAGACGTGATTTGGAAAAGTAGAGGTCAAACGATTTCTTGTTTTTTTTCTCTATTCCTTCCATTTTGCATTTGAATGGCAAAACTTTCAAGGGGGCAAAACCATACATCTTGAGACGACGGGGGAGATTGTGTACGTTACTAATCACTGAAAATATCAAAATACCCAATGGATCATGATAGTTTCTAGTAAAAAAAAAGCAAAAACATACATTCACACCCCTATTTTGAAAGTGGGGATGCAGCTGCTCTGTTTGCTACATTGCTCTGGCGCAGCCACTGTTTTGTATTCAGACCCCTTGACTTTTCTTTTTCCACATTTAGTTACATTACAGCCTTGTTCCAAAACTTGATAATAGCTGTGCAGCGACTCTCCCCATCCAACCTGATAGAGCTTGAGAGCATCTGCAGAGAAGAGTGGGAGAAACTCCCCAAATTAGGTGTGCCAAGCTTGTAGAGTAGACTTGAGGCTGTAATTGCTGCCAAATGTGCTTCAACAAAGTAGGGAGTAAAGGGTCAGAATACTTATGTAAATGTTATATTTCAGATTTTTACGTTTAATACATCTGCAAACGTTTCTAAAAACCTGTTTTGCTTTGTCATTATGGGGTATTGTCTGTAGATTGATGGGGAAAAAGCCATTTCAACCATATTAGAATAAGGCTGTAACGTCACAAAATGTGTAAAAAGTCAAGGGGTTTGAATACTTTCTGAATGCACTGCATATTTCTTGCAGAGCTGTTGTGAAAGAAGTGGTCAAGGAAGTGAGTTTGTGTTTATACTGGGCATTCTGCCCCTCCCCCACCTAGCGTCCACCAATCATGTCAATGCGGAGCTATTTTGAGCCGTCCGTATTGTTACAAGATTGTGGCGGTGCATGGCTATGCGGTATGGAGCAACATTTGGCCTCTGCATGCCTCCGGGGGATCCACAATTGCGTCACACCATCCATATGGCACCTCCGACCACATTTCCAGATAATGCATAAATTGTCTTTTAAAAGCGCTTCATGGTCAGAGTCTGCATTGGCCGTACAGCATTTACAGTGATATGGCCTCTGCAGAAGTCAGGACGTTTATACTTCTTGCTCTTTGTGGAGCAGCACAGAGCTGTTGTGAAGGAAGTTGTCAAAGAAGTGAGTTTGTGTTTATACAGAACCTCGCACCCCCACCTACCGTCAGCCAATCATGTCAATGAGGAACTATGTGGCGCCCTCTGCATTGTTACAAAATGTGGGAGGCACGGTATGGAGCTCGATTTAGCCTCTGCATGTCTCAGGGGTTCCGTAATTGCGTCACACTCTCCATATGAAGCCGACCACATTTTCGGATCAAGCATAAATTGGCTTTTAGAAAGCAATAGCTGCACCACTGGTGTTTAAAATGAAAAGGCACCTGAACCTGAAAAGGAAGCGCTTCGCGGTTACAATGTAGTGTAAGGTATCTGTATGCGCCTGTAACGGTTGTCTTGGGAAGAAGGAGAGTGTTCATCTTATTTTAATGAAACTGAACACTTTCAAAAACAAAACAACAAAGTGAAAACCGAAACAGTTCTATCTGGTGCAGACACACAAAGACTGAAAATAACCACCCACAAAACACAATAGAAACCAGGCTACCTAAATATGGTTCTCAATCAGGGACAACGATTGACAGCTGCCTCTGATTGAGAACCATATCAGGCCAAACACAGAAATAGAAAATCATAGAAAAACTAACATAGACAACCCACCCAACTCACGCCCTGACCATACTAAAACAAAAGACAAAACAAAGGAACTAAGGTCAGAACGTGACAGTACCTCCCCCAAAGGTGCGGACTCCGGCCGCAAAACCTAAACCTATAGGGGAGGGTCTGGGTGGGTGTCTGTCCGCGGTGGCGGCTCTGGCGTGGGACGTGAACCCCACTCCACCATAGTCCTTCTCCGCCTCTCTACCGCCCTCCGTGGCCTCTTCAACGTGGCGAACCTTGCAGCCGACCTCGGACTGAGGACCCAAGCCACGGGTCCCAAATGGACGGGAGATTCCGGCAGCGCCGGACAGACGGGAGACTCCGGCAGCGCCGGACGGGCGGCTCTGGTGGCTCAGGACAGACGGGAGGCTCTGGTGGCGCTGGAGAGGCGGGAGCACCTGTAGGGAGGAGACGGAGAGACAGCCTGGTGCGGGGGGCTGCCACCGGAGGGCTGGTGCGTGGAGGTGGCACCGGATAGACCCGACCATGAAGGCGCACTGGAGCTCTTGAGCACCGAGCCTGCCCTACCTTACCTGGTTGAAAGCTCCCCGTAGCCAGGCCAGTGCGGCGAGGTGGAATAGCCCGCACTGGGCTGTGCTGGCAAACTGGGGACACCATGTGTAAGGCTGGTGCCATGTACCCCGGCCCGAGGAGACACACTGGAGACCAGATGCGTAGAGCCGGCTTCATGGCTCCTGGCTCGATGCCCACTCTAGCCCGGCCGATATGGGGAGCTGGAATGTGCCGCACCGGGCTATGCACACGCACCGGGGACATCTGTGACACACCGCCCCAGACCATGACAGACCCTCCACCTCCAAATCGATCCCGCTCCAGAGTACAGGCCTCGGTGTAACGCTCATTCCTTCGTGAGACAAAACCACGACTCGTCAGTGAAAATCACTTTTTGCCAGTCCTGTCTGGTCCAGCGATGGCCCATAGGTGATGTTGTTGCCGGTGATATCTGGTGAGGACCTGCCTACAAGGCCTCAGTCCGGCCTCTCTCAGCCTATTGCGGACAGTCTGAGCACTGATGGAGGGATTGTTGCGTTCCTGGTGTAACTCGGGCAGTTGTTGTTGCCATCCTGAACCTGTCCCACGGGTGTGATGTTCAGATGTACCGATCCTGTGCAGGTGTTTTTACACGTGGTCTGCCACTGTGAGGATGATCAGCTGTCCATCCTGTCTCCCTGTAGCGTTGTCTTAGGCGTCTCACAGTTTGGACATTGCAATTTATTGCCTTGGCCACATCTGCAGTTCTCATGCCTCCTTGCAGCATGCCTAAGGCACGTTCACGCAGATGAGCAGGGACCCAGGGAATCTTTCTTTTGGTGTTTTTCAGAGTTAGTAAAAAGGCCTCTTTGGTGTCCTGAGTTTTCATAACTGTGACCTGAATTGCCTACCGTCTGTAAGCTGTTAGTGTCTTAACAACCGTTCCACAGTTGCATGTTCATTAATTGTTTGTGGGTCATTGACCAAGCATGAAAAGCAATGTTTAAACACTTTACAATGAAGATCTGTGAAGTTATTTGGATTTTTAATAATTATTTTAAAAAGACAGGGTCCTGAAAAAGGGACGTTTTTTGTTTGTTGCTGAGTTAATACTGTATTCTGTATACTGTATTCTCCACATGTACAATCATTCATTTTCTTCCGGTGGACCTTCAGACGAGTCTTGTGAGGCCTGTGGGCATCAATGAGCAAATCAAGCAACATGTGCATGTTGTGTGAGAGGCTCATCTTTCCGTAGACGGGTCATGATCGTTTTTTTTTTAGGCCAAACCGCGGAGCCGAAGACATCGACTCAAGGGGTAACCCCTTAGAGCAAGGCATGGTCTCATAAACCTTTCTAAGTATCCGTGGGGTCCACCACCAGGACCACATGTACTTCACTGAAGCTGTGTTTCACTTTCTCACTTTTGTCTTTCCTGTAAGAGTTTGTTCTTTCCTGCATCTCTTCCAAAATAAGTCTGCCATGCACTGGACTTTCTTCCAACACTGTCTTATTTATGTACATGTCTGTTCTTTGAAAGAGTCCAGCTGGTAGGACATGTTTAGAATTTAACATTAAAATGTGATTTGGGGTGAGGGCTTACACTGGTGTCCAGGCGCCTCTCGGTGTCAGCCACTCGTCTCTGCCTTTGGCAAAATGTCAGTGTTCTCGTCGAACAACATTGCAACATTGCATTTTGGCCACAAATGTTTGGAAACGTGTACGCTCATTGGCTATGTACTTGAGAACCGAATGACTGTCTATCCAGGACACCAAGTCATCCAGCTTCAGCAGCAGCTCTGTACACAACATCTTGTCCACCTTCACACTCAGTACTACAGCAGCCAGCTCCATGTGAGGGATGGTCATCTGATTCAGAGGTGCTACTCTGGCCTTCCCCATGACAAGAGACACATGAACATCACCCCTTTGATTCATCAGGTCTCAGATAGTTTACTGTTCCATAACCTTACTCACTGGCATCTGAGAAATGGTACAGTTGAGCATGAGTGAGTGGGTCGAATTCCTCTACATGTGTGGTGCTGGTCTTTGACTGTAACATGAAAGGTAAGTGTGTCGGTCTCCACGCAACACTGCACTCCCAATGCTCTTTCAATGGGGAGTTTGTCTTTGTCCAAATTCAACTGTTTAATCTCTTTAGCTCCATCAGCTTCTGAGTTGGAGGATAGTACAGTTCGGCTGTTGCTCACCCACGTGAAGAGATGGAATCCTCCTTTATGACGAGCTGTGATCTCTTTGGCAAGTTGCACTGCCCCGTCTTCAGTGGAAACTTCAGGCAGTCGTCAACATACAAATGATTTCTGATTGTGTCAACAACTTCCAGATGGCAAACATTCATCTGCAGTCTTCTTTAGTGCATAGTTTGTGCAGCTCGGTGACGAGGCAGCTCCAAACAAATGTGATACTCAACAGGCGAGAGGTTAGTGTCACCTACAGGCCACCATAGGAACCTCAGGAAATCAACATCATTGGGATTCCTTTACCTGGTGAAACGTTGCTTGCACGTCATACATCATTGCTACAGGCTCCTGGCGGAATCGTGTGAGCCCACCTACAAGACTGGGCCTTAAAGAATCTCTGAGTTCACTGGGGTGCCTTTGTATGTACACAGTCAAAACAACTCATTGTCCCCTTTTTGGGTGATATAACCCATGATGTGGAATATACCATACTTTACCATCTGTACGTTCTAGCTGCTCTTCTGGCAGTCTCTCGGCCTACCCCTTGTCAATGACATCAGAGAGGAAACCTTTCTATTCGTCGTGGAAGTGTTCATTTCTCTTTCAGGTTTAGGAGGCTCTGGTCAGGTAAGGTGACGTCATCCTTCACATAATCATTCATTATATTCATAAACCTTTTGTCTTCCACTGACATATTGTTCTGAGTGTAGACTTCAGGTCACTCGATGAAGTTGTCTTTCTCCAACTCGGAAACGTCCAATCCTCTGATAACATAAGTGTGCATTGACTTTCCTTTCACTTGATTCATGGTCTTTAACACCATTTTGTCTCCTCTTCCTGTGACGCCAAGCTGTACCATCAGTCTCTCTGTGCAGAATGTGGCTGGGCTTTCTGGGTCTAGGAAGGAATCCGTCTGGATAACCTTGTTGTCTTTACTGTGTTTGAGCTGTACTGGTACAATAGCAAGATCACATTCTTTGTCCATGGCCCCAGTATGCACACATGTGTTCAGAGAAATCAGTGCACTGCTCACTGGTGCTTCTAATGACTGTGCTGCTGTTCCTCAATATATGAAGCACACTTGGGTGAGTTTGATTACATACACTGCATGTGAGACACATATTGCAGTCTCTTAACATGTGCCCCCTTGACAAGCAACCAAAACAGATGCCCTTTTCCTTTAGGAAACCAATCTTCTTCCTGTGGCTCAGTCTTGGGTTTTGGAGAGGGGGGGGGTTGCTCCCTGTAGTTGCTCCCTGTGGTTGCTCCCTGTGGTTGCTCCCTGTGGACTTGTGAATACACATGTGAATGAGCCTCGACTTCTGGATTGTGTAAGACCTTGAATATCGCCGAACACTGGACGTGTGTGGCTATTCTCACCTGTTATTTACATTTACATTTAAGTCATTTAGCAGACGCTCTTATCCAGAGCGACTTACAAATTGGTGCATTCACCTTATGACATCCAGTAGAACAGTCACTTTACAATAGTGCATCTAAATCTTAAAGGGGGGGTGAGAAGGATTACTTATCCTATCCTAGGTATTCCTAGGATAGGAATATTCCCGTAGACCTTCTTATTCAATTAAAAGGACGATATCTGGGAGTCTAGCACACCTTCCATGGCACTGCTCCTGTAACTCGCAAGCAACTGACCTCCACCTCTCCCTGAGCTTGTAGGGTAATTGCAGGATGATATTCTTTAAGTTGGAGGCCAGATCTATGTCTTCCATATCTACCATTGCATTACAACAACCTCTGAGCTATAACGCATAGCTCTGTAATGCCTTTTAGTCTTTGGATTTAATGCTAGACATGCTAAAAGCTGCTCCATGTATGCATTGGCAATCTTGTATTCATTCCTGAAGTTCTCCGTCAATAAGCCCTATGTGGAGCCATGTGTTGGCAGCTCCTAACTAGCTCTCAAGCCTGCCCTCTGGTGGATTGTTATAGGAAGTGCATTTTGTCTTGGCTAGTTTGGGCTCTACCCTCTATACCATATTCAAATGACTGAATGAAAGACCTGTACTGTAAAATGTCACCATCATGTCTCTGGGTGGCAGAAAGGAATGATGTTGCTATTTGACTAATGTAGCAGTGACTTAATTCTGTCTATGGAGAATGGTGACGAGAGGGTTTTCTTCTATGTTTTCCTGTGAAATGTCCTTAGCACCGTCCTGTGAATTGGAGAGTCTTACCTGTTCTACCGTTGGCCCTCTATGCGAGTCGGTCAGCACAGAGTGTCTGCCTGGGCCCTGTCCTGTATAAGTCTGCAGACTTGGGTTAGAGTCTTGTGCAGCAGTGTGCTCTCCATGAGCTGCTGTCCGAATCACATTGTGTCCTGACTGTGCTGATTGAGCTGAAACACGGTGAGCCTGGGCTGATTGAATGTCAATGTACTCAATAAATTTGGGTCCTGCTTTTGGGTACGCACACTTGGTGCATGTCTGGCAGCAGTGCTCTTCCTCCCTGTGTGAAATTTGAGGTCTGACAGCCTGCATCTCTGCCATTTCCTCAAAGTATTCATTCACGCCATCTATTGTTGTCGACTTGGCATTTCTTTCCCTACAGATGTCTAGACGATGAGCTTTGCTGAGGCAGCTGCTTTTTCAGTTTGCAGCTCAAGTCTCCTTTCTTTTTTCTCAGTTCCATTTTTTGTCAGTTTCATTGCTCCTCGTCCTCTTGATGGTGTTTGAACTTGAGAGCAGCAGCCTTTGTTAACAATGCTGCTGTTTCAGCCTCCCGCTCGGATGAGGGCTGAGGATGTGGAGGATACACGTGAGCCTACACTCCCCGTAGACCTGAGGATGTGGAGGATACACGTGAGCCTACACTCCCCGTAGACCTGAGGATGTGGAGGATACACGTGAGCCTACACTCCCCGTAGACCTGAGGATGTGGAGGATACACGTGAGCCTACACTCCCCGTAGACCTGAGGATGTGGAGGATACCTGAGGAGGATGTGGAGGATACACGTGAGCCTACACTCCCCGTAGACCTGAGGATGTGGAGGATACACGTGAGCCTACACTCCCCGTAGACCTGAGGATGTGGAGGATACACGTGAGCCTACACTCCCAGTAGACCTGAGGATGTGGAGGATACACGTGAGCCTACACTCCCCGTAGACCTGAGGATGTGGAGGATACACGTGAGCCTACACTCCCCGTAGACCTGAGGATGTGGAGGATACACGTGAGCCTACACTCCCCGTAGATCTGCGGCTGGAGGTTTGGGACACGCTGTCAGTAGTTTTACCATCCTCTTTCTCACCAGTGCAGTCATCATGTTTCTCTGGTGCTAGGGGCCGCACCCTGAAACCGTAATATTTTATTTTAATTTTTTTATTTTACCTTTATTTAACCAGGCAAGTCAGTTAAGAACATATTCTTATTTTCAATGACGGCCTGGGAACAGTGGGTTAACTGCCTGTTCAGGGGCAGAACGACAGATTTGTACCTTGTCAGCTCGGGGGTTTGAACTCGCAACCTTCCGGTTACTAGTCCAACGCTCTAACCACTAGGCTACGCTGCCGCCCCAAATGCCTTTAATATGCTCCCCCTTGGGTTCATATCAATTTAACAATAGGAATCATTCAAATATTTGAAAACGTTCAACATTTCGTTGAACTGGATGGAGTATGTTTTCTTGAACAACTTAACAACTTTAACAACTAACAACTTCTTTAACAACTTCCATTTCTTTGAATGCACGCTAAATGTAGCCGTCACCTTATATATCCATCAGTAGCGATTTTAGCATGTAAATCTTGGTGGGGCAAAAACAAATCATGTGGGATGGATGCCAGCAAAGCCACCACAAAACAGAACACTAAACAATACATGAATTGCACTATAACGGTGACAAACGATGACCACAAACTATTTGGGCCTACATAAAGCTGCCCCAACAATGGCAGTCCCAACAGCAATCCCAACACCTTACCACTGCTATACCTGGCTTTCAATGGAGCCTTGTCTGGCAGCGAAACAGTTCATTCAGCCTCATTTACTACGTAAAAAAAAACATAGCTGATATGGCTGACTTGCTTAAACAAATGTGGTTTCTACTGACAATTGAGATGTACAAACTATGGCATAAGGGGACGATAAGCAGATAAGAGGCTATCCTTAATTTTGATTATGACATAAAGGACGCGCTCAATATACAACTAATTATTGAATTTGCGATTTCCAACTTGCTGTGAGCACCGATACGTTTTATCTATAATTTCTCTTCATTATTTCTCTTCATATGACAAGTATTAAAAAAGATTTGTCAGTAGATTGTCAACTTGATTCATGATGATGACTGCTAGCTAAGACTTTGAAAGTAAGATGTTGACATGATCAGTCCAATCAAAGCTACTGTACATTTGATTTGACGTCATTTTATCTGTGGCCAATGACCTTGAGCCTTCTTGGAAGGGGAATTGTAATATAACTCTATGGCAGGACCCAAAGGGCTGACATTTTGGATGTCTATCCTTACTAAGGACTTAAACTATGCTATGACGTACTGTCCCCATGAGTGACAAAACACTGAGCCAATCACGGCGCAATGCTCCTATTTTCTGCTGGTTCGCACTACCACCGCAGAAAGCACTGAGCTAGGCGGAACACCTGCATTTTGGAGCTGCCTTTCTCAAGAAAACAAAAAAGAGACCATGTGTGTATGCAGCTTTATTAACTGAATGATATATATATGTATATCTTTTAGATTGTTCGTAAACTGATATGTGACACGTATTAATGCCAAAATTACATACAAAGGCAAGCCACCAAAATATATTTATTTACAGTGGGGAGAACAAGTATTTGATACACTGGCGATTTTGCAGGTTTTCCTACTTATAAAGCATGTAGAGGTCTGTAATTTTGATCATAGGTACACTTCAACTGTGAGAGACGGAATCTAAAACAAAAATCCAGAAAATCACATTGTATGATTTTTAAGTGATTGATTTGCATTTTATTGCATGACATAAGTATTTGATACATCAGAAAAGCAGAACTTAATATTTGGTACAGAAACCTTTGTTTGCAATTACAGAGATCATACGTTTCCTGTAGTTCTTGACCAGGTTTGCACACACTGCAGTAGGGATTTTGGCCCACTCCTCCATACAGACCTTCTCCAGATCCTTCAGGTTTCGGGGCTGTCGCTGGGCAATACGGACTTTCAGCTCCCTCCAAAGATGTTCTATTGGGTTCAGGTCTGGAGACTGGCTACGCCACTCCAGGACCTTGAGATGCTTCTTACGGAGCCACTCCTTAGTTGCCCTGGCTGTGTGTTTCGGGTCGTTGTCATGCTGGAAGACCCAGCCACGACCCATTTTCAATGCTCTTACTGAGGGAAGGAGGTTGTTGGCCAAGATCTCGCGATACATGGCCCCATCCATCCTCCCCTCAATACGGTGCAGTCGTCCTGTCCCCTTTGCAGAAAAGCATCCCCAAAAGCATCCCCATCCCCATGTTTCCACCTCCATGCTTCACGGTTGGGATGGTGTTCTCCAAACATGGCGAGTGTATTGGCAACGATGATGATTATGAACATGGTCTTTTGCCTGCTAATACCTGCAACGCAGTGAAGAAAACGGTGACAACAATAACGTCTAATGTAACTGGCCCCTCTAACAGTACCAATGGCCCCAGCTTGGCCCCCTTGTTGAAATGGTCTAGAACCGCCACTGTAGCCCATGTGCCTCACCCTAATAATTTGGTCTATTTTCACCAACGCTGTATTGTAAACACATTGTTCGTGGCTGATGTGTGCTTGTTTGAAAACTTTTTTTTGTACAGCTTTGATAGTGCTACTGATACTAATAAGTGGCGCTTGGCTTGCACGTGAAAATTCAGAACACACAACCTTCTACAATAGAATTGTGTTATTTGACGTGTCAAATTAAAAGCTTATTTAACATTTCAAATAGTGTTATATGACGTGTATATTTTTTGGCACGCAAAGACCCAAACAGCGTTCAATGTGCCTCACCCTAATAATTTGGTCTATTTCCACCTCTTAATTTCACCTATATCCTGTTTTAGAGAAATGTAATCATTGAATATTGTTAGAGCTTTCATTGTCTTATCATATGCCCCATTTATTTATCCTATGATTCTGACTTGGTGTACAGGAAGAACACTGTAAGAACGGCCCATGTTCTGAATTTTGTCACTGTACATTTCAAAAGTGCTGAACAAATAGTTATATTGACTACATCTGTCGTCGCTCGCTCATTAATGTCTTGATCAAAATTTCGAATGGCCTCTTATCCGCTTGTCGTCCCCTTATGCCATAGTTTGTACATCTCAATTGTCAGTAGAAACCACATTTGTTTAAGCAAGTCAGCCATATCAGCTATGTTTTTTTAAGGTAGTAACTGAGGCTGAATGAATTGTTTCGCTGCCAGACAAGGCTCCATTTAAAGCATGTTTAGCAGTGATAAGGTGTTGGGACTCTGCTGTTGGGACTGCTGTTTAGACAGCTTTATGTAGGCCCTAACAGTTTGTGGGGGCCGTTTGTCACCGTTATAGTGCAATTAACGTATTGTTTAGTGTTGTGTTGTGTGGTGTGGTGGCTTTGAAGGCATGCATCCCACTTTATTATTTTTTGCCTCACCAAGATTTACATGCTAAGATTGCCACGGTACAGTAGGTACAGCGCATCCATTTAGCTGAGAACAGTTTAAGGGGCCAGCTTGCAGAAAACATCAGCAGTTTTTCTCTTGTTATGTCAGTCACTGGCAGTCACTCAATTAGCCCACGTCAGCAATTTATGTTGTTGTTGTTGATTGGTAAGTTAGTATAAACATGTTGTAATAATGGTTGATGGGGACCCATTGATCACTCGCACTCAGATATCATATTAAAAACCGCAAACATTTATCTTCACCCTATGGCAAAATGGATAGAATTGCAGCAAACTTGCTCAAAAACGTCAACATGTTCTCTATGCCCCATGGCAAACATCTGTAGAATTGCAGGAAATTAAATCTAAAACATGCATGTTTTTTTCTCTCCGCTGTCAAGAGGGGAGGCCTAAAATGTTGTGTTGGCAAAGTGGGGGAAACCACATTTTGCTTAGGGCCCCCAAAAGGATAGGGCCGGCTCTGACAACATGTGTGGGTATGGCTGTGGGTATGCAGACCCGTAAGCCCTCCGTGATCAGTTCAGATGTATTGTGGCCTCCACCCCCATCAATGGTGCCCATCCCTGATTTATACCATTGGTAGCCTATAATTACTGTTGAACGAATTTTGCGGAGATGGTAGGTTGGAAATAGCTAAAAAAATACATTGAAAAAATACATTCTTTTATCAGATTTCTGAGAACAAACAACTTAAAATACACAAAGCCATTAAGTGAGGTAGTGCCTCAATATAAAACAATACTGCAATAATGCACAAAAATATTCTCATATACGGGTTCACTGACAATGTCATGAAAACGATACGCTTCAATGGGGCAGAAGACCGCATGTTGTGGTGATTCTGGATGGCCAGATATCTAGCAGCAATGACACAAAGCTGCCATCTGGGGAATAGTAGGTGGCTCGTTTCAGCTAGTTTTGTGGTTTTTTTTAGGTCCTTTATGCTAATATGGCAAGCATTTGCTAGCTAGCTAACCAACAACTGTAAAAATGTATTTGAGAGACAAGTGCTCATTGTGCAAATGTATTTATATTTTCAAAAAACATTGGAGATTAAATATAGTTCATATGTTGTCAACAATCGAAACCAACCCGTCTGTTTTACCCCATAGTTGTGCACTCGTCTGTTTGGTTGCCAAACAGCCAACCCATCTATAGTACACAACTTTTAAGTACTTTTTAACCATTTCATTTGAGCTCTCTGGCTAGCCCAACACCACACATACTACATAACATCCCCACCCATAAAAAAAATGGAATGAAAGAGGAGAAAAACAAGAAATGGTTTGACCTCTCAACTTTTCCAAACCACATCATTGTCAGTCCTTCCTTATGGTGACATAACAGAATCGTTACAAAAAGTAAAATGACTCTTCCTTGAAAAACTTTATAAAAACTTGACCAAAACTTGCTTCTATGTACAACTAGAAAATATTCCTATTGAAAATGTTACAACCACCAGATACATACAGTACCATCTGACACAGGGCTGTAAAATAAATCATTTACCAAAACTATTAACTACAGTAGTTTCAGTTATTAAACAACGTCTCTGTATTATCATAAAACATTCAAACTTGATTTGGCACATGAGGAAACAACACCAAAACTACAGTAGTTTCAGTTGAGCAAAAGTCCCAGTATCAACATAAAACATTCAATCTGGATTCAGAAAATGATAAAGGAACACATGGCTATATAATACTGCATGCTATCCCCCATGTTTCTAGTGAAAATATCTGCGTCACTCTCCACCACCCATAATAGCCTTGACGTTGGAGTAAAGCGATGTATGCTCATCTGTCTCTGCTGCTGGCTTACCATTCTCGTTCTCCTCATCCTTCCCCATCATCATCATCATCATCATTCCACTCTCCTCTCCTCCATCTTCATCCCCTTCGTTCTTCTCTCGTTTAATTTTGGCGTACTCTGACTCTGCGGTGGTGGTCTTCTTCTCGGCCTCCTCAGGAGTCTTCTTCTTCAGCAGGGAGTAGTTGATACTGGCGTAGTCCACTTCATTTGGTTCTTCCCTTGTGTCAAATTTTCCTGCAGCTCCACTGGTCTGGGTCCCTCCGTTTTCTGCTCCTCCTCTCAGCTTCAACTGCAGAGGGTTCTGTTCACCCCCCACAGTCTGTCCTGCATCCGTCTGTGGAGTACATTACAGAAAGTTGTGATAGGAGTATTTTGTTAGCTTGGTGGTCCCAGACCTGTTTATGCTGTATTATCAACTACCGAAAGCACTGTGTGAGGAGTCTTTTGTTAGCTTGGTGGTCCCAGACCTGTTTATGCTGTATTATCAACTACAGAAAGCACTGTGTGAGGAGTCTTTTGTTAGCTTGGTGGTCCCAGACCTGTTTATGCTGTATTATCAACTACAGAAAGCATTGTGATAGGAGTATTTTGTTAGCTTGGTGGTCCCAGACCTGTTTATGCTGTATTATCAACTACAGAAAGCACTGTGTGAGGAGTCTTTTGTTAGCTTGGTGGTCCCAGACCTGTTTATGCTGTACTATCGACTACAGAAAGCACTGTGTGAGGAGTCTTTTGTTAGCTTGGTGGTCCCAGACCTGTTTATGCTGTACTATCAACTACAGAAAGCACTGTGTTAGGAGTCTTTTGTTAGCTTGGTGGTCCCAGACCTGTTTATGCTGTATTATCAACTACAGAAAGCATTGTGATAGGAGTATTTTGTTAGCTTGGTGGTCCCAGACCTGTTTATGCTGTACTATCAACTACAGAAAGCATTGTGATAGGAGTCTTTTGTTAGCTTGGTGGTCCCAGACCTGTTTATGCTGTATTATCAACTACAGAAAGCACTGTGTGAGGAGTCTTTTGTTAGCTTGGTGGTCCCAGACCTGTTTATGCTGTACTATCAACTACAGAAAGCACTGTGTTAGGAGTCTTTTGTTAGCTTGGTGGTCCCAGACCTGTTTATGCTGTACTATCAACTACAGAAAGCATTGTGTTAGGAGTATTTTGTTAGCTTGGTGGTCTCAGACCTGTTTATGCTGTATTATCAACTACAGAAATCACTTCGATACTACTATTGGCATGTCAATGCTAACTAAGTGTTGGTAAAGCTGAATAAAGAAAGAAACTGGTGCTGCACCTGTTGGTCTTCACATGCCACCATCTCCAGGTTTAGGAAAGGGGTTTTGGAATCCTTTGGGATCCTCTTTTTTTGCCTATTGAAAATATGACAAATTATATTTCTCAATAACTATATTTTGGAGGGGTTCGCATGCAAGTCCATTACAATAAGGTGCAAGGCATTGCAACTTTTGACAATATATCTGATAGTCTTGATAGGAAATGTGAATTTCTAAAGACAATCACCAACACTCATAGAACACTAACTGTACTTCAGTAACAGAATGCATGTACCTTTTACATTTCCCTGTCAAACACAGGATGATACAACAGATGGTGGCTGAGCAGGCTGCACCAATCACAAATGCAGCAATCAGTTTTAGGTCTGACAGCATAGCTATAATGTCTTCCCATTCCTTATCTAAAAAGAGAACAACAACTCTGTATGGGAAATGGCTCACATTACTTCATATCCTCTGGAAGAAAAAAATGGCAATTTTCCTACTCTCAGCCTAAATGTACAGAACATTCTCAATATTGCAAACATTGGGTGGGATTGGGAAGCTGTGGCTCTCTATCCAAGTACCTTGACTAATATAATTACCTTCTTGCTTTTCTTGGCTCTTATTTTGGGTGATCTGCAACTTCTCTCTCACTACACCCACCACATTGCTGCTGACACACTCCACAGTGATGTTGTTGTAGTTTCCAACAAGCAGGCTGATGGTGCTGTTCACTGAGGAACCCAACGCTGACGTTGTGTTCTCTGTGTTGAGCTCCAGCAGTGGCCACTCTATGAGGGGTAAGGGAACCCCCTGACTGACACACACACAGGTCATGACCTCTGCCTGGTCCACACACCCAGAGCCAGGAAGAATCACAGGAAGGTCTGGAGAAAGACAGTGAAAAGAGAGATATTAGTGATAGATTGATCCTATAAACATGGCAACATATTTCCATATCATAAAATATGAAATTAGTTTGTACTTACACATCACATTGACAACAGTGGAAGCTGTCATTGTCCTGTTGCGGTGATGAACTGTACACACATACTCCCCAGCATGTTCTCTTGTCACATTGGAGATGGTGAGAGTGGCATTTTCAATGTAATTCTGAAGTGGGGGACTTGTCCCATTCTTACTCCAAGTGATGTCAGATGGCGTTTCACTGTCAACACTGCAGGTCAGATCCAGGGTACCATCCTCCTTCACCATTTTATGTCCAGTTATTTGGGGGTCTTTCACATCTTTGAGTGCAAAGAGTCTCTAATTTTACACATATTTTCTTTTACACATACTCTAAATTCAAACTATATTGGTTGAGGGACTAATAACAATGGATCATGATTTAAAAGGGGAAAAGTCAAAGCCATGACATAACTGGGTGTAGACTACATATTGTATCATTTGTTTATTATGAAGGTTAATCCTAGGTTTCAAAGATTCTCTGGAATAAGGTATTTCATGTCAAATGTAGGATAGATGGTACTCACATGACACATTCAAAGTTACTGTCTCTTTAAATGTATATGTTTTCTGGAAGGTTACTTGACACGTAACCATCATGTTGTGGTGCCCAGCTGAGGGGGTAAAGGTCAAAGTTGAGAAGTGGGTTGTTGTCACGTTGGTCAGGTCCTCTCTCCTCTGTATGGTGGTGTTGTCTCGAAGCTCAGTGATGTTGTCGCCTGTCCCTCTCCATGTCCATGTGATGTTAGGAGGAGATCCAGAGACGATTCCTGGGGCGGTGCAGGTCAGAGTCGCTGGTTCTCCCTCTGTCAGAGGAGGAGTCAACACTGAGGGCTTCTGGGTTAGAGCTGGAGACAGGAAATACAAACACAGAAGTGAGTTTTACATCTGTCTACAAAACAGCAGTGACACATAATCATTAGTAGATGTGGTAGCAGTAGTGGTATGGCAAATATCTCAATAGATGCTACATCATGAAAAATGTTACAAACAAGTGAAGTAGTATTGAAGTGCTTTCTGTATTACTCCTGACTTTATTCATGTCCCACCTTTAGGGCAGCCACAACTACCACCACCACCAACAGCATCACCCTGAACCATCGCCTTCAGTCCAGCAAAGATAACAGGAGAGAAGGGACTATGTGCTGTAATTTCATGCACCTTCAATCATGCAGAGAACTTCAAAACTACTGCAGCAATATGGTTAAAATGTCCTAAAAATGGCAAATGTGATCAGGATGAAAATATAATTATCCACCCTGAAACTCCCTCTGAAGCTCAGGAGGGTTATAAACACAGAGTGTCTCTACTGGAGACCGATTTGACAAAGAAGAACTGTAGTGTGATCATCAACGACATCAGAGAGAATGACACTGGAGAGTATCAATTCAGACTGCTAAGTGCATATACATACCCCAAGAAAGTGAAAATCACAGTGAAAGGTACTTCATTGCTATTATTACCAGTTACAGTGACAGACTATTACTGTAGCTCATTGTATACAGTTCACCACTTGCCAAGTTCCAGCTCAACATATATCTGAAAGAAAATGGATGTAGCAACTACAGATTTCCCTTTTAAGTCTATCAAAAGTGTGGAAGTTTGAGCATGTGTCCATTTTTTAAAAATCAGCATGAATTAGATTGAGCAATAAAAGCCCACTTTTATTCCATAGGCTTGGATCCTCACTATTCAGCTTTTGCAAGAGCGCATTTTTCACTGGCTGTCCACTGGTTTCAAAAACAGCTTAAACTTCCTGAATTCAACCGTTATATGTTTCCAATACACATTTAGATTTGTGAAAAGCTGTCCACAACAACCAGAATCCGTATGGCGCAAATAGCTGAATGAGAGAGGAGCAGTGTGATTCACGTCAATACGCTATGTAGATATCAATAATAAGTCATATCTGTATCGCCGTAGTCTACACCACTGCTGTCAGCCTTACCTCCAATAGTTTATTCATGTTGGATCATCTTTGGATGCCGACAGCAGTCCGCACCATTGGAAGACATAGCTTGGACTGTAACCTACAAAAGCTTATTCCTGCTCTTTTCCTGCGATTCATCAAACACATTTGGTGTGTCATCATAGTGGTCTCTAACTTGTAGTCAGACTCGCGCCTTTTCTCAATGCTGATTTGAATGTCATTGAGAAAACAGAGCAGTGTGAACCATTTTTTGGGCAAACATCCTTTCTGAATTCAATCATCTTGTTTTTCAAAAGTATCTGTAATCTGATTACAATAATCTTGCTGGTAAAATTCACTTCCATCCCTTCCATGTAACGGATTACATATAATCCGTTACTCCCCAACCCTGCTCCTCCCCAACCCTGCTCCTCCCCACCGCTGCTCCTCCCCACCCTGCTCCTCCCCAACCCTGCTCCTCCCCACCGCTGCTCCTCCCCACCCTGCTCCTCCCCACCGCTGCTCCTCCCCACCCTGCTCCTCCCCAACCCTGCTCCTTCCCACCGCTGCTCCTCCCCACCGCTGCTCCTCCCCAACCCTGCTCCTCCCCACCGCTGCTCCTCCCCACCGCTGCTCCTCCCCACCGCTGCTCCTCCCCACCGCTGCTCCTCCCCAACCCTGCTCCTCCCCACCGCTGCTCCTCCCCACCGCTGCTCCTCCCCACCGCTGCTCCTCCCCACCCTGCTCCTCCCCAACCCTGCCCTCCCCAACCCTGCTCCTCCCCACCGCTGCTCCTCCCCACCCTGCTCCTCCCCAACCCTGCTCCTCCCCACCGCTGCTCCTCCCCACCCTGCTCCTCCCCACCGCTGCTCCTCCCCACCCTGCTCCTCCCCAACCCTGCTCCTCCCCACCGCTGCTCCTCCCCACCCTGCTCCTCCCCACCGCTGCCCTCCCCAACCCTGCTCCTCCCCACCGCTGCTCCTCCCCACCCCTGCTCCTCCCCACCCCTGCTCCTCCCCACCGCTGCTCCTCCCCAACCCTGCTCCTCCCCAACCCTGCTCCTCCCCACCCTGCCCTCCCCACCGCTGCTCCTCCCCACCGCTGCTCCTCCCCACCGCTGCTCCTCCCCACCGCTGCTCCTCCCCAACCCTGCTCCTCCCCAACCCTGCTCCTCCCCAACCCTGCTCCTCTCATAACAGTACAAGATGTCATTACTGGGAAAACTCCCATTCAAAGTCAACACATGCATGCATGCTCTCCTACAGCTGATTATTATATTAACGCTAGAGTAGTGATAAAAGGGACCTTACTTGGGCATGTGGTTCTCTCTGTCAGAGAGAGAAGTAGAGCTGCCCAGATGAGGACCCACATCCTGCCTCTACTGCCTCGATGAATCAACCACAACACTGGGGTCTCTCTCCTCTTTCTCCTCTTTGTCTAATGGTCACGATCTCTGTCTGTGTCTACTGGTATGGAGCAGGAGACAAGTGTGAAATACAATATGAAATGGTGTTGTGATGATAACAACATATAGCAATACACATCGGATATGAATATTTCATTACACCTTTATGAGTGCTACAGTGGCATTCATAACAACCTTCTTAGCACGTTTATTCAACTAAGATGTATTTTTCTGTAATGCCTAGAGAGGATGTCATAGAAACATTTATGTTCAAGGTTCATATGAATGCCTTCTTCATAATGCATTACAAGCCCATTTATAACTCCTTATGAGTGACTCCTTATAATACAATATAATGGCACTAATAACTGCTCATAAATATCTTTAACTGCATTCAGAAATCTTTATAGCTAGGCTATATAAAGCCTTTTGAAGCTATATGTTGAAATGCCCTAAATGAATAATAGAATATTACCATTATATTACTTAGTCATAATCCAGTTAACAGTCATTCAATGTAACAAAACAAAACAATATAATGGTTCAATAGCTTGTCTTTTGATCCATGCAGAAAAAAAATACTGAATCAGCACATTACCTCTCTCTGAGTTCTCTCCCTTCCTATTGACTGTGAGCCCTGTGTGAGTCTCTGATGGGTGTGAACTGTCACTTCATGTCCCCAGTCTGTTACTCCTCCCTCTAACCTGGTGCTGCAATCCATGAAGTTCCTCTGTACTATATCGTCCAGCCATACTTGTACTGTATGGACCATAATCAACACAAACCCATTAACCAACCCTTATAACCCCATCAATCCACAACCATCACCAAACCTTGGTTAACACTACAATCCCCTTGCCTTTTATATTCAGATGCAGTTTTATTTCACTATAAGAAACTTTCTATAAGATTTCTAAGATTGGCTGTTTGTAACATGCAGTGATTTAAAGTACTGAAGTAAACATACTTGAACGTACTACTTAAGTATTTTTGGAGCGGTATCTGTACTTCACTATTTCTATTTTTGACAGCTTTTACTTTTCCTTCACTACATTCCTAAAGAAAATGATATACTTTTTAATCCACACATTTTCCCTGACACCCAAAAGTACTTGTTACATTTTGAATGCTTCTTAGCAGGACAGGAAAATGGTCCAATTCACACATTTATCATCCCTACTGCCTTTGATCTGATGTACTCACTCAACACCAAAATATGATAAATGTGCTATATTTCGTATTGGGTCACAAAAAAATGCAACTTTTACATTACTGTGTAGTTGACCAATAAAATGGTCTGACGGGGATGTGGACATACTCGGTATACATATCACGAAAGAAAGAAATGATCTCACTCCAATACATTTTTATAGAAAGTTAGCGAAAATAGATGTGATCTTGCTACCATGGAAAGGAAAATACCTGTCTATTTGTGGAAAAATCACCCTGATTAACTCTTTAGTCATATCACAGTTGACCTATATGCTTATGGTTTGGCCTACACCTAGTGACCTGCAAAACATATTCCCTTTTAATTGGAATAGCAAGCCAGACAAAATTAAAAGAGACTATTTATATAATGAATATGAATTCGGGGGGGCAGAAATGATTAAATATTAAAGCATTAGACCTCTCACTAAAGGCATCAGTCATACAAAGGCTATACTTAAATCCGAACTGGTTCTCTAGCAAATTAGTAAGAATGTCTCACCCCATGTTCAAGAACGGCCTTTTTCCATTTATTCACAACCACTCACTTTCGGTTATTTGAAAACAAAATCTTCTCCAAAATGTCGTAATTTTTAAGAACAAGACATAGAAAGTTGGTTGCAATTTCAGTTTAATCCACCAGAAAAGACTGAAGAAATAATACATCAAATATTGTAGTTAAACTCAAATATGCTAATATATGCCTTTATCTTTCAATAAAAAAATGTAAAAAGTATCATCTTTGTTATGTCACACATGCAGTTAACACAAATATATGGAAATATCTGCTCTACCCAAAATGACAACCAACTAATTGCAGCATTACCGCAAAAATGAAAGAGGCAAGTTGAAGAGGCTAATAGTAAGGAACTTGTCTGTCAGCCCTTCAATTAAAGACTAAAATTGGATAAAGAAAATTGTGATAAATAAAAATATATACGAGTTTCATTTAACGACCAAAGAATTGACAGCTGTGCCATATAGATTACAAAATAGTTGGGAAGAGATTTCCGATGTACCGATTCCATGGCACATGGTTTATGAATTGACAAGCAAAACGACACCGGATTCAAAACTGAATTTTTCAATTGAAATTATTTTGCAAAATTCTTGCAACCAATAGAATGTTTTATATATATATATATATGGGGGATAAAACCTTACCAGCTCTGCAGATTTTGCTGAGAGGAGGCACAGTCATTAGATATTTGTTTTTGGTACTGTCCATATGTAGCTGGTTTTTGGTCACAGGTCAAGGAATGTCTGAAGAATTGCAACATTTACTTGGAGCTAATGCTGCAGATAGCACTACCGGGTGATCAATAATACTACTAGCAAAAATGTTTATCTTTCATTTACAATCTGTAGAAACTATGAGAATAGAAAGGTTCAGAACTTTTGTGAAGCATCACAGGACAGTTGAAAAAATATATGGCAAATAGAAATCCAATATGGATGGTGTTAAGAGATGGATGGGAGGGGTTGAATGGAGCTGAAGAGTGGGCCTAATAAAAACAAGATAACAAATGTAAAATATACTGTGTCTGTAACATGTATATATATAGGTTCAGAACATTTGGCCAATAGAAATCAAACTGGATGGACATCAGAAATAGAGGAAGGCCAGGACTAAAGACAAACAAAATATTAATATTGTAAAATAGATTGTGTCCTTGAAATGTATATAGTATGTATAAACTGGAAGTGGAAGCCTAAGTGATGTTGTTCATTAGTTTAATCCAGTTTGGGGAGGGGTGGTAGGGTTTGTGGGAAAAAAATAAAGGAAAATATATTTAATTAAGATGTGTATATATGTATGTATGTGCGCTACTGACTCGGTACTACCTTTATTATCAATGTTAGAGGCTACTGGGTTGTATTCAATATATTTTTGTGATGGTCTTATACCACAATCTTTCACGTATACACACATATAAGACCAACTTATGAAGAGAGCTGATTCCTCTTTCACCGTTACATTATGTTGACTTAATAGCAAGAAGACATGATAATAATGCAACTGATCACAGCCTGGAATGGAAGGAATTTGTTGCAACAATGCCTGATAAAGTGTCAGTAATGTGTAAACTGTCAGATGAATTTCAGTTTCAATTTGTGTAGTTGTAATGGAAGTGCATCTAGTCATACATCAACATAATTGTGCATTTCTCTAAAAACAATATCACTGTAAAAGCCATGATGCCGTCTTCAACTCAGTTTCCCATTACATTTTTATTGTGTTTAACCAGACCGGTTAGTGTGTCTTCACAGAGTTCGACCAAAGCTTACAACACTCTTTGGCCCTATTTTAGTTCCTTTTCACACTTTGAGACTGTGCTAAAGTGCAAAGGCCTTGCTACATTTGTTAGTTGGGGTTTTACTTCTCCTAAATACTTACATGCCACTTGGAACACAAGTCACTTTAATGATGCCACTTGAATAATGTTTACATATCTTGCATTTCTCATCTCATATGTATATACTTTATTCTATACTATCTACTACCTGTCTATGCCGTTCTGACATTGCTCATCCATGTATTTATATATTCCCAATTCCATTCCTTTACTTAGATTTGTGTGTATTAGGTGTTTGTCGTGAATTTGTTAGATATTTCGCTACACCCACAAAAACATCTGCTAAGCACGTGTGACAAATACAATTTGATTTGATTTGAAAGTCCATCATCAGCATGCACCATACTACACACATTCACAAAGTTGGTCCCTAAACTAAAAGCCTTGTAGAGTTATTTTAGCCATTGTAAGTTATAGTCAAATGGATTGGAATTGAATTGAAATTGAGGGTAAAACTAAGTGGGTAAACAACTAAGTAAAACGTACTCAACTGATGCATTTGGCACAACTAATGTGATAAAACAAGGTTTGGTATGCACAAATATAAGCATTGTGGAAGCCTGCACATTGGTTGTTTAAACGCTTTATTGTATCACAAAAATATCAGCTATCACAGCCATGGTGTCAAATGTGTTGTACATCAGTTGTACAACCTGAGTGTGTACAGGTCCAAAGATATCTATTCAGTCAGATATTAGTGACTATTAGTAAAGATCCACCATGAGATCCACCAGTTATGTATGCTCTACCAATGACGTTTGGTTTGCTTTTGGTTGTTTTTGTAATACGTTGAGATGCACTAAAAACGGAGCTGTTAAGATGGAACGCAAGATCTGACCAATGTGAACCATATGCACAATTATTTAATTGAAATTTGAACTGCCCTCATGCATTAGTGCAAAGACTGAAAAAACAATTATACCAAGGGCCTGAATGTCAATGCAATATTTTAGGTTACTTTATGTTGACTTTAGCATCATCTACAACTGTGGCTAATAGTGCTGAAATTAAAATTTGTAGGGATAGGGTCTAGTTTCCTGAATTTCCGCCTGACTGTTGTGCCCAAAGTAAACTGCCTGTTACTCAGGCCCAGAAGCCAGGATATGCATATAATTGATAGCATTGGATAGAAAACACGTTGAAGTTTCTAAAACTGTTAAAATAATGTCGGAAACTATAACAGAATTGATACAATTCCAACTGAAATTATTTTTTTTAGGTCCCAGGCTCTTATAATGGAAACCTATTCCTGTTCCAATGTAAGTCTGTCTCCCAGATTGCAATTCCTATGGCTTCCACTAGATGTCAACAGTCTTTATTCAAGGTTTCAGGCTTGTTTTTGAAAAACAAGCAAGAATTTGGAGTTTTGGTTAGGAGAGCACCGGTACAATATCAATCTTTTGGCGCGCTTTTTGGGATATAAAGAAGGATTTTATCGAACAAAACGACCATTCATGTTGTAGCTGGGACTCTTGGGATTGCAAACAGAGGAAGGTCTTCAAAAGTAAATTATTTATTTCATCGCTATTTGTGACGTTATGAAGCCTGTGCTGGTTGAAATATATGTTGATGTGGGGCGCCGTCCTCAGACAATAGCATGGTTTGCTTTTGCCAGAAAGCATATTGTATATCGGACAAGCAGTTAGATTAACAAGAATTTAAGATTTTAAATTATATAAGATACTTACTTGTATGTTCATGAATGTTTAAAATTATGATTATTTATTTGAATTGCGCACCCACCAATTTCATGGAATGTTGTCGGCTGGTGTCCCGCTAGCGGGACGCCTATCCCTAGTGTTGTACTGTGCAACAGTTTGTTGTCTCACCACAAAATTTCGGAGTGAGAAGGGGGCACAAAATACAGATACTGACTCTCAACTCTGGCCTCTACAGATATTTTTAAATTTCTCGCAATTTGTAATGACAAACAGTAATTAGATACTGTATATCTGTGATCTGTAAATGTGCTCACAAGTATCAGAGAAGAAGATCTCCACTGAACAGAGATACCTAAGTGAAACAGGCAGAGAGCAGGTGCACAGTAGAGAGTGGTAAGTTGATTCGTAATCGATTATTCATCGATTTCACACTTCACAACCATTGAAGAAGATATTTTGTGGAAAGCGATCTCAGGTAATGTGATCCTAGAAACAGCCACAGTGATCAGTGTTCGCTGATATTTCAGCTCTGTTTACATACACACACACATACATTGTCTCAACGAGGTACATTTTGGCCTGCTGTGCGAGTGCTACAGTTGTCACGCCCTGGTCATAGAGAGGTTTTTATTCTCTATTTTGGTTAGGCCAGGGTGTGACTAGGGTGGGCATTCTAGTTTCTTTATTTCTATGTTGGTGTGGTTCCCAATCAGAGGCAGCTGTCTATCGTTATCTCTGATTGGGGATAATATATAAGTTGTCCTTTTTCATTTGGGTTTTGTGGGTAGTTGTTTTCTGTTTAGTGTCTGCACCTGACAGAACTGTTTTGTTTTGTTCAACTTTGTTATTTTGTTGCGGTGTTCAGTTTGATTAAAAATCATGAACGCCTACCACGCTGCACCTTGGTCTCCTTCTTCATCCGACGACAGCCGTGACAGAACTACTCACCACAGAAAGACCATGGTCAGGAGGAATGGACATGGGAGGACATTTTGAATGGGAAAGGATCCTGGATGTGGGAGGAGATCCTGGCTGGAAGGGATCGTCTCCTACGGGAGCAGACGGAGGCAGCAAGGAGGAAGCAATTTTACAAGGGGTCACGGCTAGCATGGAAGCCCGTTTTGTTGCGGTGTTCAGTTTTATTAAAAATCATGAACGCCTACCACGCTGCACCTTGGTCTCCTTCTTTATCCGACGGCAGCCGTGACAACAGTGAAGTCATGTATGCCAGATTGATCCAAAAATGTATTCTAACCTATTGGTTCCCATTTAAGGATAAGTTAACACTTACCCTTAGCAAAACAGAGAAATCGTCCAAAAGTACTAGTAATTGAATCATGGGCAACGGCATAAATAGAACATTCTGTGTTTACCCCGGCATATTTCCACAAGGGCGAAATATAATGCAATCAGTGCTTATAATGCATAAAAACAAAAAATCAGGCCACTTCTTGCACAAACAGAACCTTGTGTTCGAGTCTTGACAAACCTCTTAGAGTATCCATTTTCTCTCTTTATATAAAATCAAAGAAAAAGTCATTTCTCATCATCATCAAAAGCCACGGAGTCACAGCACACATCACTATTGAACTATATGTTGGAACAGAATATGTGAGATGAAGATGACAGGGTTCAATTGGATGTGTATCAGGCCTAACGTTTGTTGAACACTGGTCAGCGTTGACAACCACTGGATCAGGAAGAGAGAAGAGATCCCTCATTTCCTCCAGATCCAGGGTCAGAAATAGAGATATTTAAAAGTACAAAACACACCCCTTTCCCTGACACTTCAACTGGCAGCGGACACAGTGGAGAAGAACTATAATGGACGGATCTAGAACAGGAGCAGGTACAAGTTAACCTGGTATCCAAACTGATTGCTCTGCGTTACACAGGAAAATAGTGGTGAGTGCAGCATTCAATCTGGTTTAACCAGGCTACCTATGAGTGTGATATAGGATGACATGCAGAAGGGGAGCCCCAGAAAATGTGTTACTGTGTCCCAAGCATGAGAGCAGGGCCAACAATTAATGGTGTAGAGATGGAAATAGAAACATTTAATCTAGATGATACAGTACAGTAACTAACACATTGCACCTGTTGTGAGGGAATTGTTTGACTATGAACAATAGAGTAAGAGCCTGGAGACCGACAGCTGCTGATAATACAAAGATCTTTTTACATTGTCCACTGGGCCGTGTTCTGACCCTGCAAGTAGCTACCAGCAGTCCTGGGTGGCGAGATGTGACTGGGGCTCCTCCTGGAGGCCGGGGGGTTGACTAACGGAGACGTCATTTCAGATGATTCAGGGATAGGGGGAGATCAAATCAGATACAATTTTAATAGTCACATGCCCCGAATACAACAGGTGTTGACCTTGCAGTGAAATGCTTACTTACGAGCCCCTAACCAACAATGCAGTTAAGATAAATACGGATGACGGCAGCAACTACCCCGAGATCAATTCCAAATAAATCGCGATTCTTCCCTGCGGTAATCCCCCTCCCTGAGGCCCCCATCCCTGGAGCGCCCCCAGAAACTGCAGGGCGGCGTAGTTCAGCTCTTGCCTCTCCAAGTCTGCCACAGAGCCCACAGGTTGATAATCCCTGTCTTCTCCCTGTTGAAAGTACAGAAATAGATGAAAGCCCATTCAGAATCACAGGTTATATCAGCACAATGCCACCAATGCCATTGACACCTCAGAACATTCAGAGTATAAAGGGATAACAAGATAAGTATTTGGTCACTTACGGGTGTATATAACTTTGAACTGACTTTGGAGATAGTTTCATAATTATGACTGTTCCATGGTTTATCTTGGTCCTTCTGTAGCTCAGTTGGTAGAGCATGGCGCTTGTAACGCCAGGGTAGTGGGTTCGATTCCGGGACCACCCATGACACACATGACTGTAAGTCGCTTTGGATAAAAGCGTCTGCTAAATGGCATATATTATTATTATATTAAAGGGATGACATGACAGACATTGAGAGAGGAGAAAGGCGTAAGGAGATTGAGGTGGTTTAGCATATCCTGTTAGTATCGAGGCAGCCGTGCAACAGTAGTAGTGGAAATCAAAGACAATACAGCACATGGAAGAGAGCAGACGACTGTGGGCCAGATCTGGTTGTTGGTGACACATATGTGGCTTTGTTCTGGCACCACAATGTGTCATATGGCCCAGATTTGGTCCAAATTTTGGAGATGCGAACTGAGGGAGGGTTGGCACTTTGCTTATGGGCCATCTCTGGCTTGAGTTATGTGGCCGAAAGGACTTCCCATAGTTATTGGTCTACTTTTGGTCTGAATGTAGGCCACATCCACATTGCCAGGCAAGGTCTGGACATTTCATGCTACAGATCCACTTCAGGACCGTAACACCATGTGGTTAACTGGGTAAAATGGTATAATGGTATAATTTTGCTGTCTGTGATGTGTGAGGGATGCTGTCTACCACTGAGACATGGAGTTGGGATTGGGACTGGGTTGTTTAGGAACCTTACCGTGCTCTCCTCTAGAATGGAGTTAAACTTTGGGGGTGAAGATGAGCATGCTTGACAGTACGGCTGTGTTGCTCTCTTCCACGTATTCTGAGGTATAGTGGGGTTCAGGCAGGTAGTCTGTGTACATCCATTGGATCTCTGGGCTATTCTCTGGACAGTTGTCTGGAGGATGCTGTAGCACGCCAACGTCATCAGCAACTATCTCCGCAGGGATGTCAATGTGGGCTGGTATGGGGAACAGAGAGGACATACAGTGGGGCAAAAAAGTATTTAGTCAGCCACCAATTGTGCATGTTCTCCCACTTAAAAAGATGAGAGAGGCCTGTAATTTTCATTATAGGTACACTTCAACTATGACAGACAAAATGAGAAAACAAAATCCAGAAAATCACATTGTAGGATTTTTAATTAATTTATTTGCAAATTATGGTGGAAAATAAGTATTTGGTCACCTACAAACAAGCAAGATTTCTGGCTCTCACAGACCTGTAATTTCTTCTCTAAGAGGCTCCTCTGTCCTCCACTCGTTAACTGTATTAATGGCACCTGTTTGAACTTGTTATCAGTATAAAAGACACCTGTCCACAACCTCAAACAGTCACACTCCAAACTCCACTATGGCCAAGACCAAAGAGCTGTCAAAGGACACCTGAAACAACACTGTAGACCTGCACCAGGCTGTGAAGACTGAATCTACAATAGGTAAGTAGCTTGGTTTGAGGAAATCAACTGTGGGAGCAATTATTATCTCACCCCGTGTGGTCAAAATGATCACAAGCACTGTGAGCAAAAATCCCAGAACCACACGGGGGGACCTAGTGAATGACCTGCAGAGAGCTGGGACCAAGGTAACAAAGCCTACCATCAGTAACACACTACGCCGCCAGGGACTCAAATCCTGCAGTGCCAGACGTGTCCCCCTGCTTAAGCCAGTACATGTCCAGGCCCGTCTGAAGTTTGCTAGAGAGCATTTGGATGATCCAGAAGAAGATTGGGAGAATGTCATATGGTCAGATGAAACCAAAATATAACTTTTTGGTAAAAACTCAACTCGTCGTGTTTGGAGGACAAAAAATGCTGAGTTGCATCCAAAGAACACCATACCTACTGTGAAGCATGGGGGTGGAAACATCATGCTTTGGGGCTGTTTTTCTGCAAAGGGACCAGGACGACTGATCCGTGTAAAGGAAATAATTAATGGGGCCATGTATCGTGAGATTTTGAGTGAAAACCTCTATCCATCAAGGAGTGGCTTCGTAAGAAGCATTTCAAGGTCCTGGAGTGGCCTAGCCAGTCTCCAGATCTCAACCCCAGAGAAAATCTTTGGAGGGAGTTGAAAGTCCATGTTGCCCAGCAACAGCCCCAAAACATCACTGCTCTAGAGGAGATCTGCATGGAGGAATGGGCCAAAATACCAGCAACAGTGTGTGAAAACCTTGTGAAGATTTACAGAAAACGTTTGACCTCTGTCATTGCCAACAAAGGGTATATAACAAAGTATTGAGATAAACTTATGTTATTGACCAAATACTTATTTTCCACCATAATTTGCAAATAAATTCATTCAAAATCCTACAATGGGATTTTCTGGATTTTGTTTTCTAATTTTGTCTGTCATAGTTGAAGTGTACCTATGATGAAAATTACAGGCCTCTCTCCTCTTTTTAAGTGGGAGTACTTGCACAATTGGTGGCGGACTAAATACTTTTTTGCCCCACTGTAAGTGAATGAGTTAAAATTCCCCAATTCACAACATTTACCTATTCTCATTAAAATCAAAATAATTATAATCACAGCTAGGGCAATCCTAGGCTGGTCCCATATCTATTTGTGCTTGCCAACTCCTACTGTCATTGTTATCCCATGTCAATCCAAACAGTGGCCACAGTAGTTGGCAAGACAGCACAAACAGATATGATACAAGGCGAAGGCAATCCAGCCCATAAAAAAAGCCTCTCAGGGTCTCTCAGCAGGCTTACCCAGCACCTTGAGCTCAGAGAAATCTGGGAAGGTGTAGATGTTGGCACCGCCCAGGTCGGCACAGAAGTAGTACCTCCCTGAGTGCTCTGTACCTATATTACTGATGAGCAGGGTGCAGTTACCCAATGGTGCACGTCCCCAATGAGCTTGGTACGCCCTTTGTAACTTCAACGCACAATGTCTTGAACACCACAGACGGGAAGAGCTGGGAGTAAGGCTTGCCAAAGCACCAGATGTCGTGGATGCCACGGTGTGGCCGGATACATGAACGTGAAGTAGATGACCACGCAGGAGTTGGCCGAGACGTTCCTTGGTACCCAAACATTCCACTGGGATAGGGAGGGAGATTAGAAATGGGAATATTGAGAGTGAAACTGTATATCAATGAACAATCTACAATACATGAACAGTTTCAAAAGGAATCACTGAGAAAAGATGAGCAGAGAGAACAAAGGGAGAGAGAACAGAGGATGATATCATGATGTTCTCCCTGGGTGAGATGGTAAGAGCAGAGACCCTATGTGGAGGAAGCATATGCCTCACTCTCACCACTGGCAACACTTTAAGTGAGAGGGACAATGTTGAGCCAAGATGGACACCAGCCAGCACATCAGCACATTAGGCTGATTTCCTGCTGCCATGTGTACCAGGACACTGTATCTACTCTGTACCCGTTTGTTTTAGTGTTGTTTGCTGTAAGTTTGACACACTCTAAAAGTCAACTGGGTCAATGCAGTAAAACCACCAAATCAGTTTTACTGTGCAATTGCATATCTAGATTACTGCTTTTCTAGTATTACATATATAGTCTTTCAATTCATTTCCACAGTCTGAGTTATTGTGGTGTAATTGAGTAGTTATTCACACTGACACGAGGGAATGAGAAACATAAGAGTTTTACCTTTGATGACCAGCAACAGGGGCAGAAGCAGCTCCAAACACCACATGGTGTCTGTTGAATCCTCCAGCAGAGACCTCTGCAACAGACATCGGACCTCAATTACACATCAACTACTTCACACTTGACCATTCTGTTTCGGACCAATGGAGCCCCATGCTATGTGATATATGTCAATATAATGTTATATTCAATATATAAGTAATACGTTACCTGTGGTCAACTAATGTCAGTAGCAGTGACATATAACTGAAATGGTTCATGTCACTCTTTTTTTAAACATATTCTAATGAGCCTATGTTGCTTTAATCTCAGGTAACAATGACATATGTCAAGATGATTGTGTGTAAAAAGACAATAGACATATCTGAGGATCACCTTGAATGCTGAAGGTGGGAAAAGTAGCCAAGCCAGAAAAGCCAGATTCTTCAGCTTGGTGGTGGTAGTAGTAATAATGTTCACTAGAGGGCGCCCGATAAACTCCCAGACAGCTCTACAGTCCTCTGCCTCAAAAAGTATGTCTTTACCCTTATCACATTTGCCATTCGTAGGGCATTTGTACCATATTGCTGTTCTAAACTTGACGTGATCAGGGTGAGTGAAAGTACAGGAAATAACAGCACATAGGCCAGTCTGTGCTGTTATTTCTTCTGGACTAAAGGTTTGCAGTATTTGTTTGCAGCTGCTGGAGCTGCCTGTCCTGATGGAGGGGAATTAATAGTCATGAGTAATAAACACTTCACTTGTCTGTAACATTTTTGATGATACAGAATCAGTTTACATTAAAATGGGTTTTAATTGCCATACCATTACTACTACCTCATCTATACATCTACTAATGATTTCAATATTTAACATTACTTGAAATGATTAAAGGAACACTACTTTGAAATGTTGCTCTCTCTGCCAGAGAGAAGAGTAGAGCTGCCCAGATGAGGACCCACATCCTGTCTCCACTGCCTAAATGAGTCAATCACAACACCAGGGTCCGTCCTCTTTCACCTCTTTCTCTGGTCACCTTGTCTGTTTCCACAGGCCTGGAGCACAGAAAGAGTATAGAATAATATGATAATGTTATGATAATACACATCTCATTGCCAGCTGTGTAAGTGGAATACATAGGCATTCATAACATCTATCATTAACTTTTTATGACACGTTTATGATGGGTTCAACCTTCTTTGCACATTTCTTTAAGCTGTAATTTAATGCATGGAGAGAAGATATCAAATTCCTAGTAAAGCTTTATTTTACCCTCGGTGTCTGGAGTTTATTTAGAAACCACATGGTAACAGAGTAATTACAGACTTTTTACCTAAGTCATTATGGAGATTCATTGTAACAAACAAGAAAGTACCAATTGTTTCTACCAAGGAACAAGGAGATACTAGTTTTGTTAAATAATTTAAAGTAATGTCTAGAGTTGTCAATTTTTCCCAATTACTTTAACAGTTTTTTCAAGCCGTGCAGAGAATAATTTCTATATTATTTATTTACAAACAGTGGGTTAACTGCCTTGTTCAGGGGCAGAATGACAGATCTTTACCTTACCAGCTCGGGGATTAGATCTAGCAACCTTTCGGTTACTAGCCCAACACTCTAACCACTAGGCTACCTGCCACCCCAGAATTAGAACAAATCAGTACTTTATTGCTTTCTCAGTGTGCTCACTCCCCCTGTTGATTGTGAGCCCCGTGTATGAATCTGGTAAGACACGGGGTGGGGGCCTATGCATTTATGTAAACAACAGGTGGTGCACGATATCTACGGAAGTCTCAAAGTTTTGCTCGCCTGAGGTAGAGTATCTCATGATAAGCTGTAGACCACACTATCTACCTAGAGAGTTTTCATCTGTATTTTTCGTAGCTGTCTACATATCACCACAGAGCGAAGTTGGCACTAAAACTGCACTCAATGAGCTGTATTCTGCCATAAGCAACAGGAAACGCTCACCCAGTAGTGGCGCTCCTAGTGGCCGGTGACTTTAATGTAGGGAAACTTCAATCAGTTTTACCGAATTTCAATCAGCATGTTAAATGTGCAATCAGAGGGGGAAAAAATTCTAGACCACCTTTACTCCACACACAGAGATGCATACAAAGCTCTCCCTTCCCACTATTTGGCAAATCTGACCATAACTCTATCCTCCTGATTCCTACAAACAAGCTAAACTTGGTCAGATGAAGCAGATGCTTAACTACAGGACTGTTTTGCTAGCACAGACTGGAATATGTTCCGGGATTCTTCCGATGGAATTGAGAACTACATCACATCAGTCACTGTCTTTATCAAAAAGTGCATCGAGGACGTCATCCCCACAGTGACTGTATGTACAAAACCCAATTAGAAGCCATGGATTACAGGCAACATTTGCACAGAGCTAAAGGGCAGAGCTGCCGCTTTCAAGGAGCGGAACTCTAACCCGGAAGCTTATAAGAAATCCTGCCTTCCGACGAACAATCAAACAGGCAAAGCTGAATACAGGACAAAGATCGAATCATACTACTCTGGCTCTGACACTCGTCGGATGTAGCAGGGCTTGCAAACTATTACAGACTACAAAGGAAAGCACAACCAAGAGCTGCCCAGTGACACGAGCATACCAGAAAATAACTTCTATGCTCGCTTCGAGGCAAATAACACTGGAATATGTATGAGCGCTTCAGCTGGTCCGAATGACTGTGTGATCACGCTCTCCGCAGCAGATGTGAGTAAGACCTTTAAACAGGTCAACATTCACAAGGCCGCTGGGCCAGATGGATTACCAGGACCTGTACTCCGAGCATGTACTGACCAACTGTCAAGTGTCTTCACTGACATTTTCAACCTTTCCCTGTCTGAGTCTGTAATACCAACATGTTTCAAGCAGACCACCATAGTCCCTGTGCCCAAGAAAACTAAGGCAAACTGCCTATATGACTACCGACCCGTAGCACTCACGTCTGTAGCTATGAAATGCTTTGAAAGGCTGGTCAGGGCTCACATAAACACCATTATCCCAGAAACCCTAGACCCACTCCAATTTGCATACCGCACCAACAGATCCACAGATGATGCATTCTCTATTGCACTACACACTACCATTTTCCACCTGGACAAAAGGAACACCTATGTGAGGTTGCTACTCATTGACTACAGCTCAGCGTTCAACACCATAGTGCCCTCAAAGCTCATCACTAAGTTAAGGACCCTGGGACTAAACACCTCCCTTTGCAACTGGATCCTGAACTTCCTGACTGGCCGCCCCCCAGGTGATAAGGGTAGGTAACAACACATCCGCCACGCTTATCCTCAACATGGGGGCCCCTCAGGGGTGCGTGCTCAGTCCCCTCCAGTACTCCCTGTTCACTAATGACTCCATGGCCAGGCACAACTCCAGCACCATCATTAAGTTTGCTGATTACACAACAGTGGTAGGCCTGATCACAGACAACAATGAGACAGCCTATAGGGAGGAGGTTAGAGACTTGGCCGTGTGGTGCAAGGTCAACAACCTCTCCCTCAACATGATCAAGACAAAGGAGATGACTGGATACAGGAAAAGGAGGACCGAGCACGCCCACATTCTCATCGACAGGGCTGTAGTGGAGCAGGTTGAGAGCTTCAAGTTCCTTGGCGTCCACATCACCAACAAACTAACAAGGTACAAGCACATCAAGACAGTCGGGAATAGGGCACAACAAAACGTATTCCCCCTCAGGAGACTGAAAATATTTGGCATGGGTCCTCAGATCCTCAAAAGGTTTTACAGCTGCACCATCGAGAGCATCCTGACGGGTTGCATCACTGCCTAGTATGGCAACTGCTCGGCCTCTGACCGCTGAGGCACTACAGAGGGTAGGGCGTACGTCCCGGTACATCACCAGGGCCAAGCTTCCTGCCATCCAGGACCTCTATACCAGGCGGTGTCAGAGGAAGGCCCTAAAAATTGTCATAGACTCCAGCTGCCACCCTAGCCATAGACTGTTCTCTCTGCTAACGCACGGCAAGCGGTCCCCGAGCGCCAAGTCCAGTTCCAAAGGCTTACAAACAGTTTCTACCCCCAAGCCATAAGACTCCTAAACAGCTAATCAAATGGCTACCCAGATTATTTGCACCTCCCCATGCTGCTGCTACTCTCTGTTATTATCTATGCATAGCCACTTTAACAGTCCTACCTGCATGTACATAATTGCCTTGATTACCTCGACACCGGTGCCCCCGCACATTCACACATTGATTCTGAACCGGTTCCCCCTGTGTATTGCTCCTCCTTAATTATTTGTTTTGGGGGGAATTTCCTTAAAACTGCATTGTTGGTTAAGGGCTTGTAAGTAAGCATTTCACTGTATGTTCTACAACTGGTGTATTCGGCGCATGTGACAAATACAATTTGATTTGATGGGTGTGAACTGTCACCTCCTGTCCCCAGTCTGTTACTCCTCCCTCTAACCTGGTGCTGATGAATTTCAGTGTCATTTTGTGTAGTTAGTTGTAATGGAAGTGCACGTAGTCATAGATCAACATAATTTACCACTACTGTACAGTCAGAGATCTATCTGCAATTTATCACAAAACAATATTACTGTAAAAGACAATATGCCTTCTTGGTCTTCAACTGAGTTTTCCCACGTTTTTTAACGTTTCTTCAACACTTTGGGCTGCAGTTAAGTTCCTCTTCACACCTTAAGACTGTGTTTAAGTTCCCCCACCCTTACTATATTTGTATAGGTGGGTTTTTACTTCTCCCAAATACTTACATTTGAGCTATAATCCCTAAAATACAATATGTGTTGCTGCTATTAGAAAAATAATATGTTCCGATCAGAACAGGCCTCATGCCTCATGCCTCAAAACGGACATTATAGTGGTATATTTTCTTTACAATATTCATGACTATTATTAAGGTCTCTGGATATTACTTCTTTTTTGTTTGATGTTCTAAATGTCTGATGGCCTGGTGACAAGACCTTTAAACGTCTTCCAACCGGTGGCGGCCACTGATTGGCTGAATACCCAAGTTTATCACATATGAAGAAAAAGTAACTTCCTTCGATTCCAAGCAAAAATAAATGAAGAACATAAGAGAAAATGTGGCATGCTTGTAAGGAAACAGTAAGGAAAAAATATGGAATGGAAATATATTGGCAGGTGAAGGAATCTACAGGTTTCCACAGCAATGGACAGAGTGCAAGGAGCAAATATACCGTTTCAGGACATGGAATCATATCTCCGTATTTGATTCACATAGTTTATCTAAAGTAAAAATAGAAAATCGAATGTGCTTTTTCCTTTACTTATCATACAGTACTTACTTTTTTTCATACAGTACATACAGCACTTTTCCATGATATCCAAAATAATTTTAATGATAAAAAATTGTGCCTCTGGGGGGGGGGGATCACGTGACCCCTGAACAAGATGTCCGCATGAACTAAGAGCTCCTCACAAATAGTTCCTCACAAAAGTCATGGCGACTACAAAAGGCGACCTTTTTACCCGGACTCGAGAAATAGAAAAAGAAAAAGCCTCCAAGAAGCAGCTGTCTTCAGATAAAGCTAGTGCCATTAGCCAGGAGCAAGAGGACCCGTCCCCTTCCGAGGCCCAACAACAGCCAACCTCGCACTCTGTCGAAGACATCACTTTCTGAGCTGAGATCCCAATGTACAGAACTCAACATCAAATTAGAGGGCATTAACTCTCAGTTCAGTGTGATAGGGGACAAGGTGACAACCCTGGAAAATGCTTTGCCTGACATCAACAACAAGATAAGCATCAACGCGGGGCGCCTGGATGAGGCAGAGGGGAGAACCATGGAAAACTCACTGGCAGACGCCATTGAAACAATAGCGGCAGGGTAGCCTAGTGTGTAGAGCATTGGACTAGTAACTGAAAGGTTGCAAGTTAAAATCCCAGAGCTGACAAGGTACAAAATCTGTCGTTCTGCCCCTGAACGGGCAGTTAACCCACTGTTCCTAGGCAGTCATTGAAAATAAGAATTTGTACTTAACTGACTTGCCTAGTAAAATAAAGGTTAAAAAAAAATAAAAAAAATAAAACAGAGCATAAGGAAGAGAAAACAGAGGACATGGAAAATAGGGGCAAAGGAATAACATGCCACTGATCCGCTACCTGCAAGACAAACTTCCCAAGTGGCTTCACCTGTTCACCGACAGGCCCATAGTACTCGATAGAGCTCACCGAGCACTGAGGCCCCCACCAGCAGCCAGACAACAACCGCGCCCAATCACCATACGTTTCCTGAGATTCACCGACAAGGAACGAGTCCTACAGGTGGCGAAAATCAACACCATTACAGTGGGAAATGCCAAATTCCCCTTACACCAGGACTTGTCCGCTGGAATACCCCCGAAAGTGCCGAGAGATTGACAAGGTGAAGATATACTTCATTGACCGAGGAATCTTTAGGGGATTCAAATACCCAAACGAGCTGAAGATTCTTCACCAAGGAGCCCTGCGACACTTCAACACTCCCGAAGAGGCAAAGCGTTTTTTGAAGGACAATTCTGGCCACTGACAAAATGGACAAATTATTTAAAGAGATTACTGTTAATACTAATGAGGGTAAGACAACATATAGCCAATGACCCACAAGCCCCGCTTAATGTTGTTACAGCTGTCTAATTTGTATTTATTTTATTTTAGCTGAGACAGAGATAGGCCCTATAGCATAACCTAGGCCTTCTAAAGTTCTAGCCTACTTGTATTTCCACTTTTTTTTAAATTATTTGTAGTTATAATTTTCACAAAGGCCTCCGCCATTTATAGCCTGTCGATTACGACACATCTACAGACCTAACGAGAGGCTCAGTGTGTCAATTTTATGCCTATGGCCTTATCCTGTTGATATTTTGTTTTAATGAAAACAAACAACTTAACTCCCCATCCCGGGTCCGGGAGCTTAATCATCGACTGACACTAATTAGCTTAACGCAACTGACAGAAATATTCCTGGAAAATATTCCTATTCATGAAAATCACAAGTGAAATATATTGAGACACAGCTTAGCCTTTTGTTAATCACCCTGTCATCTCAGATTTTCAAAATATGCTTTACAGCCAAAGCTAGACAAGCATTTGTGTACGTTTATTGATAGCCTAGCATAGTATTTTGTCCAGCTAGCAGCAGGTAACTTGGTCACGGAAATCAGAAAAGCAATCAAATTAAATCGTTTACCTTTGATGAGCTTCGGATGTTTTCACTCACGAGACTCCCACTTAGATAGCCAATGTTCCTTTTTTCCAAAAATATTATTTTTGTAGGCGAAATAGCTCAGTTTGTTCTTCACGTTTGGCTAAGAAATTGCCCGGAAATTGCAGTCACGAAAAGCCAAAAATATTCCAAATTAGCTCCATAATATCAACAGAAACATGGCAAATGTTGTTTATAATCAAATATGTTTTTCAAATATCTATTCGATAATATATCCACCGGGACAATTGGTTTTTCAGAAGGACCGATTAGGAATAATGGCTACCTCTATATTTTACGCAAGAATCATTCTGGGAGCATCAGGTGACCACTTGCACTATGTAGCCGCTTACGGGTATTCTTCAACATAAATGCGTAAAACTATGTCACAGTGCTGTAGACACCTTGGGGAATATGGAGAAAAAGTAATCTGGTTGATAGCCCATTCACTGCTCAATAGGGATGCATTGGAACGCAGAGCTTTCAAAAGATGAGTCACTTCCGGATTGGATTTTTCTCAGGCTTTCGCCTGCAATATCAGTTCTGTTATACTCAAAGACAATATTTTTACAGTTTTGGAAACTTTAGTGTGTTTTCTATCCTAAGCTGTTAATTATATGCATATTCTAGCACCTTGTCCTGACAAAATATCCCGTTTACTATGGGAACGTTATTTTTCCCCAAAAAAAATATTTTTCCCAAAATTTTCCCTCGTCACAAAAGGTTAAACTTCTAGTGCCCGCTTGCTGTTGTGCGGGCTTATCCTTACTGTCAGTGGTGCTGTTGTGTTTTTTGCCTGCGTATTCTGTTCTTTCCCTGTTTTGGAGACATATGTGTTCTATGGGCATTGCCTGTTTGTTTGGCTAGACTACGCGCAATAAACGCATTTCTTTGGAAGTTTGCTCTGGATTTACTAGAGACAGATACTCTTCTGATAACATTTGCCGTCTATTTGATATTATTGATCAAGTAAACGTGCAGAAGATCCCTGTCCTGCTGGCTTTACTGGATGCTGAGAAGGCATTCGACAGGATGGAGTGGAGCTTTCTGTTCTCAGTCTTAGAAAAGTTCAATATGGGCCCAAACTTTATTAAATGGATTAAGTCTCTATAGTCTCATCCAAATGCCATGATGACTACTAATGGTCTGAATTATTTAGGAAGTGGCACAAGACAAGGATGCTCGCTGTCCCCCCTCTCTACTTGTTGGGGGCGGAGCCTTTGGCAGAGTTGATAAGGAGCAATCCAAGTATTATGGGTGTTTCTGCAGGCGGCCTGCAGCACAAGATTTCGCTCTACGCATATGATGTCTTGCTCTACATATCCAACCCTGAGAAATCCCTCCCATTTCAGACACAATTGCTCAGTATGGCAAGTTTTTAGAATATAAGATACATTTGAACTAATCCACTGTTTGCCCTCTTAATCTTACACTCAACGGCTCCATGAAGACACTGTCCATTCCAATGGAAGACACAGGGGTTACAATACCTTGGGATCTTTGTAACACCGGATCTGAATTGCCTTTTCAAGGATAAGTTTCTTCCACTCCTGGATCGAATCAGAACGATCTCCAAACCTGGATCTTCCTCCTAATTATCTTAGTCGAAGAATCAATGTCATCCGTATGAACATCCTCCTTAGATTGAACTGTTTTTTTCAGATGCTCCCATGCTATCTCCCAGTTTCCTTTTTCAAAACAACTAACCAAAGCATCACCAAATTTATATGGGGGCAATTAATAAAGGGTGTTCTTGCCCGTCCCTGCCTTCAATTGTACTACTGGTCTGCCCAAATTCGCAACATGCTAACATGGATCACAAACAGACAAGACTCAACGTGGATTCAGATAGAAGCCCAATCTTCTGTTTCATTGCCCCTAAGCTAATTTATATTAATTGATAACTTTAGTGAAGTGGGCAACATAGCCACAACCATTGTGATTTACAGCACCCTACAAGCATGGAGGGACTGTAAGACATACAGTACATTGGCATTTTCTCCCAAATATGCTCTCACTCACCTATAGTATGCAACCCAGACATGCCAACTTTAATATTTGGCATACTCTAGGGATCAGGACCTTTTCAGACCTGTTTCATCAGAAAACCACTACACTGAAATCCTTTCAAGAGCTCTGCAGTGAATTCAATGTGGCAAGATCCATTTTTTTATATCTTCAAATTAGACACGTAATTTCCTCATTTTCTTCCAAGGGGAAGTTTAGAACTCAGCTGAATGAAGTTGAGACCCTTCTTGCTACAGCACAATCCATCAAACGCAAAATCTCCTACATCTATAGACTCCTTTCTGAGAAAAGAAGGCTCCTCCTTTACTCCTCTGAAAATAATCTGGGAAAAGGACCTTTGTCTGACTATTAGCAATGAGTTATGGGCGGATGTTTGCAATAGGGTATACTGCTCCTCTACTAATATAAAAATGAATTAATCAAATGTTTGTACAAATTGTATTACACCCCAGTGAAACTCCATAGAATGAATACAGCCAATTGTCCTGATTGTAAAAGATGTACCTCTGAAAGTGGAACCTATATGCATGTATTTTGGAGTTGTAGAGACATGACTAGATTTTGGCAATCTATACATTCTGCTGCACAGAAAATACTAGATGTACAGTTTGATATCACCCTTGTATCTATCTTCTTAATGCCCCGTAGGGCGTTATTGATCCTCCGCAAGAGACAGCCCAGGTTTGATAGACTCTGGTCTCCACTACTCAACTATATTTCAAATTGGACAGAGTGAACGGGGTGATTAGGGCAATTAGCAGATACATGTTGTGTAAGGTGCTGTAAAAACTAATTCTTTGCTCATTGTCTCAGCTAAAGCTGGAAATGACTAATAGGAACACTGATATTGCTGCTGCAAGTTTGTTTGTTTTGTTTTATGTTTTATTTTATTATTTATGTCTGCAAACATCAGTGAGTGTGGAATGTGTTTTGCTGGTTGAAAAACAAGAAAACGTAATACAACTTTAAATTGATTTTTTTCCCCCTCTTAACTTTTCCATTTTATTTATATAAATCTGAAACTTTACTAAGAAGAGAAGTATGAATTATTTAACGTAGAAATGGTCTCAGCGCACTGAAAACTCTCAGCTTAAGTTTAGGAGTGTTGGGGAAGAACAGATGCTCAATAATCTTGTACGCATGGCAATGACCTCATGCTCTTTCTGAGAGTATCCAATGAGATGGCTTCACATTCTTACCTTGTACCCTTTGAGAACCACTAGTTACTTCTAGCACTCAGAGAAAGTAAATCTAGGCCTATAGTAAGCATCTCATTTGACAGTATCTGGGCTTATAACAGATACATTGATAAATAAAGTAACCTTTTCATTAAAAAAATACTTCTATATTCTGCATCTATGAACTAGATGTGAAATATATTAGCTGAGAGACACGCCAGCTATGGTCCAGGGGAGAACTGCATTCCCACATCCTTCAGAAAGATCTACAATTTATGAAGAGAGAAACAGTGTCATTAGAGCAGTCTTTGAAGTCTTGCAATAAACACACTCCAACCCTCACACAACACAATTGCAAGCTGTGCACAAGTTAATATTGTCTACTAGAAGAAATATCTGCAAGTTTTTTCTTTAAATTATAGCACCTCTGTCTCCCTCCTTTTTGGGTGACCTGCAACTTCTGTCTCACTCCTACCACCGCATTTCTGCTGACACACACCACAGTGATGTTTTTGGTGTGGTTTCCAATAGGCAGGCTGATGGTGTTGAGCTCCAGCAGTGGCTACTACATGAGAGGTAAGGGAACGCCCTGTGAAACACACACACACACACAGATAAGAGTGTATCAGTGATAGATTGATGTCAACATGACAGATAAGTGATTCCATGTCATATCAATGTGTAATTTTCAATCAAGTTTGGATAATTCTGTTTGTACTTACACATTAGAGTTACATCAGTGGAAGCTGGATGTCCTGTTGAGGTGTTGAGCACACAAACTCCCCTGCATGTTCTCTTGTTAGAGATTGTGAGAGCGGCCAGTCCAGAGTTGTTCTGTTCCAAAGCTGTTGACCTGTTCTTACTCCAGGTGAAGTTAGATGATGGTGGTGGGTAGTTGTCAACACTGCAGGTCAGATTCGGGGTATCACCCTCTCTCACTGTGATAATGCCAAAGAGTTCGAGTTCCTTCACATCTTGAAAACAAAGTGAATATGCAGTTAATCATGTTCATGAAATATGTGACACGCTCTATCATAATCAGTCAGACATTGCAATGGCTAATTTGCATGCACACCAGTGGAGGATCCTCAGAGGACGACGGGGAAGACCATCCTCCTCAGTGAATTTCATAAAAATGAAAATGGTAAAACATTTAAGATGTACTTTTTAGATGAACAATACTAAATATATGTCACCAAATAGTTAATTAAAACGCACTGTTTTACAATGAGTAGCCTCAACAGCACTCTGTAGGGTTCCACCATGGTGTAGCTGGAGGACAGCTAGCTTCCACCTCCTTTGGGTACATTGACTTTAAATCCAAATCTAGCAGGCTCATCGTTCTCCCCCTTCCATTGAGTTACACTATAATTATGACAGATCTGACATATCCGCCAAATCAAAGGATCAGATAATTAATCTAGTACTGAAAGCATAGGCTACAGCTAGCTAGCAATGCAGTGCATAAAATGTGGTGAGTAGTTCACTCAAAGAGAGAGAACGTGTAACGATTCTCCTCTTCGTCTGAGGAAGAGTAGTCAAGATCGGACCAACACGCAGCGTGGTAAGTGTCCATGTTAATATTTTAATATAACAGAACAGAAAACAAAAATACCAATGAGAATTTAAGAAACGAAACAGTCCTGTCAGGTGAAAAAACACAAAACAGAAAACAACTAACCACAAACACAGGTGGGAACAGGCTACCTAAGTATGGTTCTCAATCAGAGACAACGATAGACAGCTGCCTCTGATTGGGACCCATACCAGGCCAAACACAGAAATACAAAACATAGAACAAAAACATAGAATGCCCACCCCAACTAACGCCCTGACCAAACCAAAATAGAGACATGAAAAAGGAACTAAGGTCAGGACGTGACAGAAAGACATTAGTTGAACAGTTTTGAACAAATGAATTTCTTCAAAAAAATGAAGGAGAAGTAAGAGAGAGAGATTATTTTTTTTCCACTTTCACTTACTTAGCAAATGTAGCTAGCCAATTTAGCCCACTCAAAACCCCCGCTCAAACAGAGGGATGCTATGTTAGCTGGCTGGCTATGACTTTCCAACAGAACACCGTTCCAACAGAACACGCCCAATTTTTCAGTTTTTGATTTGTTAAAAAAGTTTGACATATCCAATAAATGTCGTTCCACTTCATGATTGTGTCCCACTTGTTGTTGATTCTTCACAAAAAAAGTTGCAAAGTTCAAGGGGGCCGAATACTTTCGCAAGGAACTGTATATATTTATTTAGCCATTAATGTATTTAAAGCCTATTTCGGAAAATTAATCAAGTTAGATTTGGGTAAATCATTTTAGGCGAAAATTTAAATGGATCCTTAAGAGGTTTTAAAGAGGGATCACATGATTCAATTCAAATAATCAGGAGAGATCAGCCAATGAATTATACTTGTAAGCATATATTTCTGCAGGTGGCAGTAAATCACCAACCTTAGCTTTATTCCTGTTCATATAACACACTCTAGGTGGCAGAATGTACCATTGCACCACCAAAATAAAATCATCACAGGGGGCCGCAGTGGCTCACAGGGCTGCATACCCACATGTAGTCAGAGCCCTGACTCTGGCTCTGACTACATCTGACTACATCTGACTACATGTGTGGGTATAGATGTGGGTATGCAGACCTGATTTTTTGGGGGGCCTCCACCCCCATCAAAGTTGCCCATTACTGATTTATTCAATTGGTAGCTTATAATTACTATTGAATGAAATTTGTGGAGATGGTAAGTTGGAAAATGTACCATTTATACATTCTTTTAACAGATTTCAGAGAACAAACAAATGAAAATATAAAAAAAGATTGAGGTAGTGCCTCAATATAAAACAATACTGCAATAATGCACACTTATGAATAGAAAAATATTCTCATAAATGGGTTCGCTGACAATGTCATGAAAACGATAGGCATGCTTCAATGGGGCAGAAGACCGCATGTTGTGGTGATTCTGGATGGCCAGATATCTAGCAGCAATGACACAAAGCTGCCATCTGGCGAATAGTAGTTGGCTCGTTTCAGCTAGTTTTATGTTGTTCTTGAAGTGTCATATTTTTGGGGGGTGTTATTTGCTAATATGGCACACAAAAAATGCTACCTCGCTAACCAAACAACTGTAACAATGTATTTGAGAGACAACAAGTGCTCATTGTGCAAATGTATTTATATTTTCAAACATTGGAGATGAAATATGTGACATGTCGTCAACGATCTAAGCCAACCCATCTGTTTTACCACATAGTTGTGCTCGCATCTGTTTTGTTGCTAAACAACCAAGCTGTCTAAAGAAAACAACATTTAAAAGCATAATGTACTTTTTTTCTTGATTCTTTCATTTGAGCTCTCTGGCTAGCCCAAAATGAGAATTCTGAATGACATTTTCAACAGTCTATCAGTATTCTATTTACAGAAATATATTGATTACATCCACACATACTACTTAATATCCCCACCCACTTGTCAAATCAAAATGCAAAAATGAAAGGAAAGAGGAGAAGCAAAAAGAAATGTCTTGACCTATACTTTTCCCAACCGCGTATGTGTCAGTCCTTCCCCTTGGTGACAAAACACTGTCATTACAAAAGTAAAATTACTCTTCCTTGAAAAACTTTATAAAAACTTGACCAAAACTTGCTTCTATGTACAACTAGAAAATATTGTTATTGTAAATGTTACAACCACCAGATACATACAGTACCATCTGACACAGGGCTGTAAAATAAATCATTTACCAAAACTATTAACTACAGTAGTTTCAGTTATTAAACAACGTCTCTGTATTATCATAAAACATTCAAACTTGATTTGGCACATGAGGAAACAACACCAAAACTACAGTAGTTTCAGTTGAGCAAAAGTCCCAGTATCAACATAAAACATTCAATCTGGATTCAGAAAATGATAAAGGAACACATGGCTATATAATACTGCATGCTATCCCCCATGTTTCTAGTGAAAATTGCTGTGTCACTCACCACCCATAATAGCCTTGACGTTGGAGTAAAGCTCTGTATTCTTATATGTCTCTGCTGCTGGCTTACCATTCTCGTTCTCCTCCTCATTCATCACTCCACTCCCCTCTCCTCCACCTTCATACCCTTCTTTCTTATTCTCTCGTTTGATTTTGGCGTACTCTGACTCTGAGGTGGTGGTCTTCTTCTCTGCCTCCTCAGGAGTCTTCTTCAGTTGGGAGTAGTTGATAGTGGCGTAGTGCACATCTTGAGGTTCTTCCCCTTTGGCAGAGTTTCCTGCAGCTCCACTGGTCTGGGGTCCTGTGTTTTCAGCTCCCTCCATCAGCACCACCTGCAGAGGGGTCTGTTCGCCCCGTACAGCCGGTCCTGAATTCGTCTATGGAGTAGATTACAGAGAGCACTGTGTGAGGAGTCTTGTTAGCCTGGTGGTCCCAGATCTGTTTATGCTGTCAATGCTAACATAATGTTGGTAAAGCTGAAAAAAGAAAGAAACTGGTACGGCACCTGTTGGTCTTCACATGCCACCATCTCCAGTTTCGTTAAAGCGCTTTTGGAGTCTGAGTCCTTTGGGATCCTCTCTTTGCATCTAGGGAAAATATTATAAATAAAATGTCTCAATAACTATATGTTAGAGAGGTTAGCAAGCACCTCCATTACAACATGGTGCAAGGCATTGCAACTTTTGACAATATATCTGATACTCTTGATAGGAAATGTGAATTTCTAAAGACAATCACCAACACTCATAGAACACTAACTGTACTTCAGTAACAGAATGCATGTACCTTTTACATTTCCCTGTCAAACACAGGATGATACAACAGATGGTGGCTGAGCAGGCTGCACCAATCACAAATGCAGCAATCAGTGGTGGGTTCAACAGCAGAGCCCAGATGTCTTTAGATACTTCCTCTATAAAGAGAACAAAGCATGTATGATTTTAGAAGTTGCTCACCATACTTTGTATCCTCTGATTTTCTTTTTAAATGAAATAATACAATTATATGTTCTCACTCAAAGCATATAAATCCTCTATGCTGCAGACATATTGGGTGGGATAGGGAAGCTGTTGCTCTCTAACAAAGTAACAACTTATATCTTTACCTCCTTGCTTTCCTTGGCTCTCTTTTTGGGTGACTTGCAGCTTCTCTCTCACTCTGCCCACTTCATTTGTGCTGACACATTCCACAGTAGTGTTGTTGTGGTTTCCGACATGCATCCTGATGGTGGTGTTCACTGAGGACCTCAACACTGATTTAGTGAGGGAGTACTCCTCAGTGTTAAGCCAGCCTATGAGAGGTAAGGGAACCCCCTGGCTGACACACACACAGGTCATGACCTTTGCCTGGATGACACACCCAGAAGCATTGAGAATCACAGGATGGTCTAACGAGAGACAGAGGGGGAAGATATATCATGGACAATTTAAAGTAAACATGTTTCAAGCTATTTTGTGTTGTTGTACTCACACATCACAGTGACAACAATGGAAGCTGTCAGAGTCCTGTTGAGGTGTTGAGCTTTACACACATACTCCCCAGCATGTTCTCTTGTCATGTTGGAGATGGTGAGAGAGGCCAGTCCAGAGATATTCTGTTCCAAAGCTGTTCTTACTCCAGGTGATAGATGGTGCTGGTGGGTAGCTGTCAACAAAGCAAGAGAGATTCAGGGTATCACCCTCTCTCACTGTGTTACTACCAGAGATCTTGGGTACCTTCACATCTAGAAAATAAAGTATATAATCAGTTTATCATGTTCATGAATTATAACTGTTGAAGCACAACAAGCTGTTGGGTTGTGCAAAGTAAGGTCAGATGATGTAGGCTACTTACGAGTCACATTCAAAGTCACTGTCTCCTCAGTGGTGATGTTCCCTTTGAATGTCACTTGGCACGTGACCTTGGTGGTGTGGTGCTCTGCTGAAGGTGTAAAGGTCAAAGTTGAGAAGTGGGTTGTTGTGAAGCGGGTGAGATCCTCTCTCCTTTGTGTAGTGGTGTTGTCTCTGAGCTCAGTGATGTTGTCTCCTGTCCCTCTCCATGTCCATGTGATGTTAGGAGGAGTTCCAGAGCAGATCCCCGGGGCGGTGCAGGTCAGGGTCGCTGGTTCTCCCTCTGTCAGAGGAGGAGTCAACACTGAGGGCTTCTGGGTCAGAGCTGGAGGTAGGAAATAGAAACACAGACTGAGGCCTAAATTCAATCAGGATCGTGGAAGATTCGCACAATAGCGTGATTTACATTTAGAGGCAATGCTCCCGTATTCATGGTAAATGCACATGTCGGCTCATTGGAATTTATCTTTACATTTAAGTCACGCTATAACATGGATTTTGTATCAATGTAGAAAACAGCAGAAACATATACTCATAGAAAGTATGAAATCATAGTACCGGATTAGAAAAATAAACACTTTGAAATGGGAGACTTGGGGAAATCTTGGGCTTTGTAAATTGGAGGTACTTATGTTACAGTCAGTGTACATGATTAATTACACTAAAGTAATATTCTTATCACTGTAACTAACAGTAATATAGTCATGCTGTACCTTTCACTGCCATTTTCAGTTTCGTCTGGTATGTAAATTTACTGTTCAATGTTCCGGACAGTCTAAATTTATAGTCTCCATCATCAGTCTTAGTGATGTCGTTGATGATCATACTGCAGTTCTTCTTTGTCAGGTCTGTCTCCAGTAGTGCTACTCGCCTTCTATAACCCTCCTGAGCTATAGAGGAATTTCTTGAGTGGAAAATGGAGTCTGTTTCGACTTTAATATAACATCGTTCATCAGGGCATTTAAGCCACATTGCTATGCTACCAAGGAAGTCATCAGGGTGAGTGAACGAACATGGAATAACAGCACATAGTCCAGTCTGTGGTGTTATCTCTGCTGGACTGAAGGTGATGTTGTATGCTGCTGCAGTGGCCTTCTCTGACGGAGGGAAATTAATATAGTCATGAGTAATACAAGAAGCACTGATACTACTTCACTTGTTTGTAAAAAAAAATAATGTGACAGTATCTGTTGAGATGTGTGACATATGTATATTAACAATAGTAGTGATAAAAGGAACCTTACTTTGGCATGTGGTTCTCTCTGTCAGAGAGAGAAGTAGAGCTGCCCAGATGAGGACCCACATCCTGCCTCTACTGCCTCGATGAATCAACCACAACACTGGGGTCTCTCTCCTCTTTCTCTAATGGTCACTATCTCTGTCTGTGTCTACTGATATGGAGCAGGACACAAGTGTGAAATACAATATGAAATGGTGTTGTGATGATAACAACATATAGCAATACACATCGGATATTAATATTTCATTACACCTTTATGAGTGCTACAGTGGCATTCATAACAACCTTCTTAGCACGTTTATTCAACTAAGATGTATTTTCTGTAATGCCTAGAGAGGATGTCATAGAAACATTTATGTACAAGGTTCATATGAATGCCTTCTTCACAATTGCTCAGAAACATTTATGTACAAGGTTCATATGAATGCCTTCTTCACAATTGCTCATAAATATATTTAACTGCATTCATAAATATTTATTCCTATGCTATTTAAAGCCTTATGAAGGAATGTGTTGTAATGCCCTAAATGAATAATATTACCATTACATAGTCATAATTAAGTTTTAACAGTCATTCAATGTAACGAGACAAAAATATATAATGGTTCAATAGCTTGTATTTTGATCCATGGAGAGAATAAGACTGAATCAGCACATTACCTCTCTCTGTGTGCTCTCTCTTCCTATTGACTGTGAGCCCTGTGTGAGTCTCTGATGGGTGTGAACTGTCACTTCATGTCCCCAGTCTGTTACACCTCCCTCTAACCTGGTGCTGCAATCCAGGAAGTCCCTCTGTACTGCATATCACCCAGCTATACTGTACTGTATCTAGACCATAATCAACCCAAGCACATCAACCAACCCATCACACCCCACCAATCCACACCTATCAACCAGCCTTGATCAACACTGCAATCCCCTTGCCTTGTATATTCAGATGCAGCTTTATTTCATAAGAACGTTTCTATAAGATTTCTATCAGAAAATGTGTTCATGTTTCAAGATTGGCTGTTTGAAACATGTGCATGTGAATTACATGGAGAATGCCTTGCTTTGGATAGAGATAAGCTGGCAATAGTCTCACTGTTATTGATGCCCTCTGTGGTATGAGAAATGAAGCCCTGTACCCAATATGATAGATCTGCTGCAAGAAGGGTACTGCCATATTCTGTAGTAACTGACATAGTAACTATAGTAAGTGTGCTAAATGCACTTATTATGGGCTGTCACGCCCTGACCTTAGTTATCTTTGTTTTCTTTATTATTTTGTTCAGGTCAGGGTGTGACTAGGCTGGGTATGTTAGTTTTTGTATTGTCTAGGGGTTTTTGTATATCGAGTTTTTTTTGTAAGTCTAGGTATATGTAGGTCTATGGTGGCCTGAATTGGTTCCCAATCAGAGGCAGCTGTTTATTGTTGTCTCTGATTGGGGACCATATTTAGGTAGCCATATTCCTTGAGTATTTTGTGGGTTCTTATTCTATGTTTAGTTGCCTGTCTGCACTTTTCATATTAGCTTCACGGTTTGTTTTGTTACTTTGTTAGTTTGTTCAGTGTTTCTTCATTAAAAGAAGAATGTATGCTTATCACGCTGCGCCTTAGTCTCCTAATTACAACGACATGGGCGGAAGGTAGCCTAGCAGTTAAGAGTGTTGGGCCAGTAACATAAAGTTTTCTGGTTTGAATCTAAGGGGCCGGCAAACGGTAAGAATATGCAGGGTAGGGTTAAATGCAGAAGACACATTTTGGTTGAATGCGTTCAGCTGTGCAACTGACTCGGTACTACCTTTATTATCAACGTTAGAGGCTACTGGGTTGTATTCAATATATTTCTGTGATGGTTCTATACCACAATCTTTACAGTATACAGACATATAAGACCAACTTATGAAGAGAGCTGATTCCTCTTTCACCGTTACATTATGTTGACTTAATAGCAAGAAGACATGGTAATAATGCAACTGATCACAGCCTGAAATGGAAGGAATTTGTTGCAACAATGCCTGATAAAGTATCAGCAATGTGTAAACTGAATTTCAGTTTCAATTTGTGTAGTTGTAAAGGAAGTGCATGTAGTCATAAATAGTTTACTTCATCTTCACACTTTGTGACTGTGACATTTGTTAGGTCGGGTGTTACTTCCCCGAAAAACTTACACTTAAACTCTACACCATGTTCCTTGAAATATACAGTGCCTTGGAAAGTATTCAGACCCCTTAGCCTTTTCCACATTTTGTTACGTTACAGCCTTATTCTAAAAAGGATTAAATAAAAAATCTCATACATCTACACACAATACCCCACAATGACAAAGGCAAAAAAAATGTTTTTATCAATGTTTGCTCATGTATTATAAACAAAACAGAAGTACCTTATTTACATAAGTACTCAGACCCTTTGCTATGAGACTCGAAATTGAGCTCCGGTGCATCCTGTTTCCATTGATCATCCTTGAGATGTTTCTACAACTTGATTGGAGTCCACCTGTGGTAAATTAAACTGAATGGACATGATTTGGAAAGGCACACACCTGTCTATATAAGGTCCCACAGTTGACCGCGCATGTCAGAGCAAAACTAAGCCATGAGGTCAAAGGAATTGATTGTAGAGCTCCGAGACAGGATTGTTTCAAGGCACAGATCTGGGGAAGGGTACCAAAAGATGTATGCAGCATTGAAGGTCCCAAAGAACTCAGTGGACTACATCATTCTTAAATGGAAGAAGTTTGGAAACACCATGACTACCTAGAGCTGACCACCCGGCCAAACTGAGCAATCTGGGGAGAAGGGCCTTGGTCCGGGAGATGACCAGGAACCTAAACAACTCTCAGACCATGAGAAACAAGATTATCTAGTCTGATGAAATCAAGATTTAACGTCTGGAGGAAAGCATGGTGGTAAGAGCATCATGCTGTGGGGATGCATTTTAGCGGCAGGGACAGTGAGACTAGTCAGGATCGAGGGAAAGATGAAAGGATCAAACTACAGAGAGATCCTTGATGAAAACCTACTTCAGAGCGCTCAGGATGTCAGACTGGGGGGAAGGTTCACCTTCCAACAGTACACTGACACTGGGCACACAGCCAAGACAACACAGGAGTGGCTTCGTGACAAGTTTCTGAATGTCCCTGAGTGACCCAGCCAGAGCCCTGACTTGAACCTGATCTAACATCTCTGGAGAAATCCTAAAATAGCTGTGCAGCGACGCTCCCCATCCAACCTGACAGAGCTTGTGAGGCTCTACAGAGAAGAACGGGAGAAACTCCCCATTTACAGATGTGTCAACCTTGTAGCTGTAACGGTTTTCTTCTTCCTCCGACGATGAGTATGAAATATCAGACCAATATGCAGCGTGGTAAGTGTTCGTCATATTTATTACACTGAACACAGAAAACAAACTAACAAGAGAATAAAGGGAAACTGAAACAGTCCCGTATGGTGAAAACACTGAAACGGAAAATAACCACCCACAAACAAAAGTGGGAAAACAGGCTACCTAAGTATGGTTCTCAATCAGAGACAACGATTGACAGCTGCCTCTGATTGGGAACCATACTAGGCAAAACACATAGAAATATAAACACAAGAACAAAACATAGAATTCCCACCCCAAATCACGCCCTGACCAACCTAAAATAGAGACATGAAAAAGGAACTAAGGTCAGGACGTGACAGTAGCTTCATACCCAAGAAGACTAGGCTGTAATCGTTGTAAAAGGTGCTTATCAGATGGCGCCGGAGGGGATGGCTGCCGTTTTATGGGCTCTTAACCAACCATGCTATTTTGTTTGTTTTTTCACATTGTTTGTAACTTATTTTGTACATTATGTTGCTGCTACCATCTCTTATGACCGAAAAGAGATTCTGGACATCAGAACAGCGATTACTCACCTTGAACTGGACAAAGAATTTTTCTTTAACCAGTTGAAGCTAGGGGGGCGCTATTTCATTGTTGGATAAAAAAAACATGCCCGTTTTAAGCGCAATATTTTGTCACAAAAAGATACTCGACTATGCATATAATTGCCAGCTTTGGAAAGAAAACACTCTGACGTTTTCATAGCTGCAAAGATATTATCTTTGGGTGCCCCAGAACTGATCTTACAGGCGAAACCAAGATGCAACTTCAACCAGGAAATTAGCAGGATTTTTGAGGCTCTGTTTCCCATTCGCTCCTTATATGGCTGTGAATATGCTGTGAACGAGCTTATGCGCTCTGCCGTTCCTCCAAGATGTCTGCAGCATTGTGACGTATTTGTAGGCATATCATTGGAAGATTGGCCATAAGAGACTACATTTGCCAGGGTCCCGTCCGGTGTCCTTTGTCCACGTTGGTGCGTAACTCTCAGCGGCAAAACTTTTACCATGCGATACAGACAGCGAGGTATCGTTCCTGGAAGTGTGCATCATTGAAGAGATATGTGAAAAACACCTTGAGGATTGGTTCTAAACAACGTTTGCCATGTTTCAGTCTGTCACGGTTTTCTAATGGTGAAGGAGAGTCGGACCAAACTGCAGCGTGTCGATTGCGATCCATGTTTACGTTTGTTTAAATAAACACGACTAAACAATAAACGAAACGAAAACCGAAAACAGCCTATACATGTGTCAACTAACATCAAACAAGGACATCAAGACACTCAGGACAATCACCCACAATACAACCAAAGAATATGGCTGCCTAAATATGGCTCCCAATCAGAGACAACGATAAACACCTGCCTCTGATTGAGAACCACTTCAGACAGCCATAGACTCTCCTAGAACACCCCACTAAGCTACAATCCCACTAAGCTACACACCACATACAAAAACCCATGTCACACCCTGGCCTGACCAAATACATAAAGAAAAACACAAAATACTTCGACCAGGGCGTGACAGTCGATATTATGGAGTTAATTTGGGAAAAAGTTTGGCGTTTGGATAACTGAATTTTCGTTTTTGTTTTGGTAGCCAAACGTGACGCACCAAACGGACCGATTTCTCCTGCACAAAAAATCTTTCAGGAAAAACTGAACATTGCTATCTAACTGAGAGTCTCCTCATTGAAAACATCCGAAGTTCTTCAAAGGTAAAAGATTTATTTGAATGTTTTTGCTGGTTTTTGTGAAAATGTTTCCTGCTGATGCTAATGCTAAATGCTACGCTAGTTATCAGTACTGTTACACAAATGCTAGTTTGCTATGCTTGAGAAGCATATTTTGGAAAATCTGAGATGACAGTGTTGTTAACAAAAGACTAAGCTTGAGTTAGCATATTCATTTCATTTCATTTGCGATTTTCATGAATAGTTAACGTTGCGTTATGGTATTGAGCTTGAGGCTATGATTACGCTACCGGATCCGGCATGGCTCAGCGCAAGAAGTTAATGAGGCGGACGAGATGGATTTCCTCCAGACACCCGTCAAGGCCCTCATCCCGTCATCCCGTCAAGAGACGGAGATATCGCAGAAGGAGGTCGGGGTGCCTTGTAAGGTTCAGACGATGAGTGGCTAACCTGCCTTTACCATCGGTACTATTGGACAATGTACAATTGTTGGATAATAAAGTGGACAAACTATAAGAACGTATATCCTACCCAAGGGTATTAAAAAGTGTAATATCGTATGTTCCACCGATTTGTGGCTGAACGACGACATGAGTAACATACAGCTGGCGGGTTACACACTGTATCGGCAGGATAGAACAACAGCCTCCGGTAAGACAAGGGGTGGCGGTCTATGTACATTTGTAAACAACAGCTGGTGCACGATATCTAAGGAAGTTTCAAGGCTTTGCTCGCCTGAGACCACCTTTAGACTGTAGACCACCTTTACTCCACACACAGAGACGCGAATAAAGCTCTCCCTCGCCCTCCATTTGGCAAATCTGACAATAATTCTATCCTCCTGATTCCTGTTTACAAGTAAAAACGAAAGCACGAAGCACCGGTGACCCAGTCAATAAAAAAGTGGTCAGAATAAGCAGATGCTAAGCTACAGGACTGTTTTGTTAGCACAGACTGGAATATGTTCCGGGATTCTTCTGATGGCATTGAGGTGTACACCACATCAGTCACTGGCTTCATCAATAAGTGCATAGATGACATCGTCCCCACAGGACTAAGATCGAATCGTACTACACCGGCTCCAACGCTCTTCAGATGTGGCAGGGCTTGCAAACTATTACAGACTACAAAGGGAAGCACCGCAGCGAGCTGTCCAGTGACACAAGCCTAGCAGATGATCTAAATTACTTCTATGCTCGCTTCAAGGCAAGTAACACTGAAACATGCATGAAAGCATCAGCTGTTCCAGACGACTGTGTGATCACGCTCTCCCTAGCCGATGTGAGTAGGACCTTTTAAACAGGTCAACATTCACAAGGCCGCAGGGCCAGACGGATTACCAGGATGTGTTGTCTGAGCATGCGCTGACCAACTGGCAAGTGTCTTCTCTGACATTTTCAACCTCTCCCTGTCTGAGTCTGTAATACCGACATGTTTCAAGCAGACCACCATAGTCCCTGTGTCCAATAACACTAAGGTAACCTGCCTAAAAGACTACCGACCCGTAGCACTCACGTCTGTAGCCATGAAGTGCTGTGAAAGGCTGGTCATGGCTCACATTAACACCATTATCCCAGAAACCCTAGACCCGCTCTAATTTGCATACCGCCCCAACAGATCCATGGATGATGCAATCTCTATTGCACTCCACACTGCCCTTTCACACATTGACAAAAGGAACACCTATGTGAGAATGCTATTCATTGACGACAGCTCAGCGTTTCACACCATAGTGCCCTCAAAGCTCATCACTAAGCTAAGGACCCTGGGACTAAACACCTCCCTCTGCAACTGGATCCTGGACTTCCTGACAGGCTGCCTCCAGGTAGTTAGGGTAGGTAACAACACATCCGCCATACTGATCCTCAACACGGGAGCCCCTCAGGGGTGCATGCTCAGTCCCCTCCTGTACTCCCTGTCCACTCATATCTGCATGGCCAGGCACAACTCCAACACCATCATTAAGTTTGCTGATGACACAACAGTGGCAGGCCTCATCACCGACAATGATGTGACAGATTAGAGGCAGGAGGTCAGAGACCTGGCCGTGTGGTGCCAGGACAACAACCTCTCCCTCAACGTGATCAAGACAAAGCAGATGATTATGGACCACAGGAAAAGGAGGGCTGAGCACGCCCCCATTATGATTGACGGGGCTGTAGTGGAGCAGGTTTAAATCTTCAAGTTCCTTGGTGTCCACATCACCAACAAACTAACATGGTCCAAGTTTTGTCGTGAAGAGGGCACGACAAAACCTATTTCCCCTCAGGGGACTGAAAAGATTTGGCATGGGTCCTCAGATCCTCAAAATGATATACAGCTGCACCACCAAGAGCATCTTAACTGTTTGCATCACTGCCTGGTATGGCAACTGCCTCTGACCGCAAGGCACTACAGAGGGTAGTGCGTACGGCCCAGTACATCACTGGGGCAAAGCATCCTGCCATCCAGGACCTCGAAACCAGGCAGTATCAGAGGAAGGCCCTACAAATTGTCAATGACACCAGCCACCCTAGTCATAGACTGTTACCTCTCTGCTACCGCACAGCAAGCGGTACCGGAGTGCCAAGTCTAGGTCCAAGAGGCTTTTAAACAGCTACTACTCTCTGCTTATTATCTATGCATAGTCACTTTAATAACTCTACCTACATGTACATATTACCTTGACTAACCGGTGCCCCCGCACATTGTCTCTGTAACCGGTATCCCCTGTATATAGCTTCGCTATTGTTATTTTACTGCTGCTCTTTAATTATTTGATACATTTATTTCTTATTTTTGTAGGTATTTTTCTTACAACTGCGTTTTTGGTTAAGGGCTTGGAAGCATTTCACTGTAAGGTCGCATGTAACAACTAACATTTGATTTGATTTAAACAAAGTACTGCGTAAAGGGTCTGAATGTACATTTAATATTATTTATTTTTTATACATTTCCCAAAATGTCTAAAAAACAGTTTTTGTTTTGTCAGTATGGGGTATAGTGTGTATGTAGACTGATGAAAATAAGTATTTTATACATTTTAGAATAAGGCTGTAATGTACAAAATGTGGAAAAATTCAAGGGGTCTGAATACTTTCCGAATGCACGGTATATGTTGTTTATACTCAGTTTTTACAGAGTTTAATAAACTATAGTTTTATAAAATCACCTCTTTATAAAACACATTGTTTCATGATTTGGACTAGGCACCTTAGTTCCAGTGAAGGGAAATCTTGAGGCTACAGCATACAATGACATTCTAGACGATTCTGTGCTTCCATCTTTGTGGCAACAGTTTGGGGAAGGCCCTTTCCTGTTTCAGCATGACAATGATCGGTGTGGACGAACTTTACTGGCCTGCACAGAGCCCTGACCCTCAACCCCATCAAACACCTTTGGGATTAATTGGAACGCCGACTGTGAAACAGGCCGAATCGCCCAACATCAGTGCCCGTGGCTGAATGGAAGCAATCCCCGCAGCAATGTTCCAACATCTATTAAAAAGCCTTCCCAGAGGTGGAGGCTGTTGTGGAGGCTGTTACAGCAGCAAAAGGGGGACCAACTCCATAATAATGCCCATGATTTTGGAATGAGACTTTCGATGAGCAGGCGTCCACTTACTTTTGGTCACTTATCCATCCACAATGTTTATGCTGGTAAAGTCATAATAATAATGACAACTGTGATGGAACCAGGACGTTTCCATGATAGGATTTTCTAAATGCAGACAGATCATTTGTTCGTTCAACATGGTGGGATATATTTGTGTCGGTAAAAATGTATTATGCGAGAAATAGCAGTGGAAAATCCCGCACTGATTATATCTGCAGCAAGTCAGTTTGGGGGAAACGTGCACATTTTATTCTGCATGAAAATCTGTCGCCAATTGGATGGAAACCTGTCTGGTGGGGTAAAGAGTAGAGCTAAAGTAGAATAGTGTTGGACCAATTAAACAAAGTGTTTTCGTACCAATTAATTTGTATCACTATCAACAAGTTATGCAAGGTAGGACTGTCTGAGCGAGGTAAATTATAATCAAGGACAACTTTAAGTTCCGTTCGGCTAACTGAAATTTGCAACCAGAGAATGTAGCCTCGCGGTTCGAGAGGCAAACCAGCAAACAAATTCCAGATCCGATGAGGGAAAAGTATTTTGTGAAGTGAGCTGGCAACTGGAGGGTTGCTGGTATCAAATATTTGATGGCATTTCGTGCCCTTGAGCAACCCCCCACAACAGCACCCAGTGGTAGGTTAGTGTTTTTGGCCTGAATCTCATTCTCTACGCAGCTCTGCAGAGTGGTCACTAGCTGAAATGGCCAAAAGTCATAAAATGTGATTTAAACCGACTTAACCCTAACCTTAACCACACAGTTAACCCTAATGCTTAACCTAACCTCAAATGAACACTACACATCTCTGCAGCTGACCCATCTAGCGAATTTCGCTCTATTCTGTAAATATCAACCTGTCGCAAATTGTGGCAGCCCCCCCACACCTCTACAAAATATTTCTGTATGTGTATGTATGTGTGTCCTTCAGAGGGGTTGGCTTCAAAAAAGGAAGTCAAATTTTGGTAATTTTGGTTGTGCAACTGACCAATAAAGTGATATAGGCCACCCTCCGGGCCGGCCTATATCACCCCCGTGGCGGCCTATATTACCCCCGGGGAGGCAGGGTAGCCTAGTGGTTAGCACGTTGGACTAGTAATCGGAAGGTTGCAAGTTCAAACCCCTGAGCTGAACAGGCAGTTAACCCGCTGTTCCTAGGCCGTCATTGAAAATAAGAATTAGTTCTTAACTGACTTGCCTGGTTAAATAAAGGTAAAGTAAATAAAAAATATCAATCTTAATAAACAGGTTGCAACATCCTCTGCTTCTGATTCTACTTCTTTCAGTACTGCACAAATTGGCTCTAAAATCATGATAACAATAATACAATGTCAGTTGTCAGTCAAAATCATGTCAGTTAACAGTGTTTCTGTGACTTAAATAGCAAAAGGGTGACTTGTTTCCCCCGAAAATGACCTCATCACCCTGAATCCATAATGATCCTCTGCTTGTGATAAACTTCTATTTTATTTTAGCATTTGGTTCAGAGGCTTGATTTAGCTTTTTTTTTTCAATTCCAATTATTTTCTATTGCAATACGTAGTTTTTGTTTTGTTTTTACCCCTGAAATCTTTTTTAAGTGAAATAATTCAACCTCTTTTTTAGAATAATGTCACAGGATTTTTGCACACAAATATATTATAAACGAATTGTGTAGTATTTTATGTAAAAGCACATTAGGAAGCTACAAGTTTTTATCTTCCTCATATTCAACTATGTTGCAAATATTATCAAGTGAAATGGTTTAAAATAAAGCTTTGTGAGATGGACCTACTGCAAACAATGAGGGGTGGTGTGGGGGGAATAACTGTTACATACTGTATCAATAAAGTCATACTAATATCAAATCAAAATCAAATCAAATTTATTTATATAGCCCTTCGTACATCAGCTGATATCTCAAAGTGCTGTACAGAAACCCAGCCTAAAACCCCAAACAGCAAACAATGCAGGTGTAAAAGCACGGTGGCTAGGAAAAACTCCCTAGAAAGGCCAAAACCTAGGAAGAAACCTAGAGAGGAACCGGGCTATGTGGGGTGGCCAGTCCTCTTCTGGCTGTGCCGGGTAGAGATTATAACAGAACATGACCAAGATGTTCAAATGTTCATAAATGACCAGCATGGTCGAATAATAATAAGGCAGAACAGTTGAAACTGGAGCAGCAGCAGTCAGGTGGAATGGGGACAGCAAGGAGCCATCATGTCAGGTAGTCCTGGGGCACTGTCCTAGGGCTCAGGTCCTCCGAGAGAGAGAGAAAGAAAGAGAGAATTAGAGAGAGCATATGTGGGGTGGCCAGTCCTCTTTTGGCTGTGCCGGGTGGAGATTATAACAGAACGTGGCCAAGATGTTCAAATGTTCATAAATGACCCAGCATGGTTGAATAATAGTAAGGCAGAACAGTTGAAACTGGAGCAGGAGCATGGCCAGGTGGACTGGGGACAGCAAGGAGTCCTCATGTCAGGTAGTCCTGGGACATGGTCCTAGGGCCCAGGCCAGTTGAAACTGGAGCAGCAGCATGGCCAGGTGGACTGGGGACAGCAAGGAGTCATCATGTCAGGTAGTCCTGGGGCATGGTCCTAGGGCTCAGGTCCTCCGAGAGAGAGAAAGAAAGAGAGAAGGAGAGAATTAGAGAACGCACACTTAGATTCACACAGGACACCGAATAGGACAGGAGAAGTACTCCAGATATAACAAACTGACCCTAGCCCCCGACACATAAACTACTGCAGCATAAATACTGGAGGCTGAGACAGGAGGGGTCAGGAGACACTGTGGCCCCATCCGAGGACACCCCGGACAGGGCCAAACAGGAAGGATATAACCCCACCCACTTTGCCAAAGCACAGCCCCCACACCACTAGAGGGATATCTTCAACCACCAACTCACCATCCTGAGACAAGGCCGAGTATAGCCCACAAAGATCTCCGCCACGGTACAACCCAAGGGGGGCAACCCAGACAGGCCGACCACAACAGTGAATCAACCCACCCAGGTGACGCACCCCCCAGGGACGGCACGAGAGAGCCCCAGCAAGCCAGTGACTCAGCCCCGTAACAGAGTTAGAGGCAGAGAATCCCAGTGGAAAGAGGGGAACCGGCCAGGCAGAGACAGCAAGGGCGGTTCGTTGCTCCAGAGCCTTTCCGTTCACCTTCCCACTCCTGGGCCAGACTACACTCAATCATATGACCCACTGAAGAGATGAGTCTTCAGTAAAGACTTAAAGGTTGAGACCGAGTTTGCGTCTCTGACATGGGTAGGCAGACCGTTCCATAAAAATGGAGCTCTATAGGAGAAAGCCCTGCCTCCAGCTGTTTGCTTAGAAATTCTAGGGACAATTAGGAGGCCTGCGTCTTGTGACCGTAGCGTACGTGTAGGTATGTACGGCAGGACCAAATCAGAGAGGTAGGTAGGAGCAAGCCCATGTAATGCTTTGTAGGTTAGCAGTAAAACCTTGAAATCAGCCCTTGCTTTGACAGGAAGCCAGTGTAGAGAGGCTAGCACTGGAGTAATATGATCAAATTTTTTGGTTCTAGTCAGGATTCTAGCAGCCGTATTTAGCACTAACTGAAGTTTATTTAGTGCTTTATCCGGGTAGCCGGAAAATAGAGCATTGCAGTAGTCTAACCTAGAAGTGACAAAAGCATGGATTAATTTTTCTGCATCATTTTTGGACAGAAAGTTTCTGATTTTTGCAATGTTACGTAGATGGAAAAAAGCTGTCCTCGAAATGGTCTTGATATGTTCTTCAAAAGAGAGATCAGGGTCCAGAGTAACGCCGAGGTCCTTCACAGTTTTATTTGAGACGACTGTACAACCATTAAGATTAATTGTCAGATTCAACAGAAGATCTCTTTGTTTCTTGGGACCTAGAACAAGCATCTCTGTTTTGTCCGAGTTTAATAGTAGAAAGTTTGCAGCCATCCACTTCCTTATGTCTGAAACACATGCTTCTAGCGAGGGCAATTTTGGGGCTTCACCATGTTTCATTGAAATGTACAGCTGTGTGTCATCCGCATAGCAGTGAAAGTTTACATTATGTTTTCGAATAACATCCCCAAGAGGTAAAATATATAGTGAAAACAATAGTGGTCCTAAAACAGAACCTTGAGGAACACCGAAATGTACAGTTGATTTGTCAGAGGACAAACCATTCACAGAGACAAACTGATATCTTTCCGACAGATAAGACCTAAACCAGGCCAGAACATGTCCGTGTAGACCAATTTGGGTTTCCAATCTCTCCAAAAGAATGTGGTGATCGATGGTATCAAAAGCAGCACTAAGGTCTAGGAGCACGAGGACAGATGCAGAGCCTCGGTCCGATGCCATTAAAATGTCATTTACCACCTTCACAAGTGCCGTCTCAGTGCTATGATGGGGTCTAAAACCAGACTGAAGCATTTCGTATACATTGTTTGTCTTCAGGAAGGCAGTGAGTTGCTGCGCAACAGCCTTCTCTAAAATCTTTGAGAGGAATGGAAGATTCGATATAGGCCGATAGTTTTTATATTTTCTGGGTCAAGGTTTGGCTTTTTCAAGAGAGGCTTTATTACTGCCACTTTTAGTGAGTTTGGTACACATCCAGTGGATAGAGAGCCGTTTATTATGTTCAACATAGGAGGGCCAAGCACAGGAAGCAGCTCTTTCAGTAGTTTAGTTGGAATAGGGTCCAGTATACAGCTTGAAGGTTTAGAGGCCATGATTATTTTCATCATTGTGTCAAGAGATATAGTACTAAAACACTTGAGCGTCTCTCTTGATCCTAGGTCCTGGCAGAGTTGTGCAGACTCAGGACAACTGAGGTTTGGAGGAATACGCAGGTTTAAAGAGGAGTCCGTAATTTGCTTTCTAATAATCATAATCTTTTCCTCAAAGAAGTTCATGAATTTATCACTGCTAAAGTGAAAGTCATCCTCTCTTGGGGAATGCTGCTTTTTAGTTAGCTTTGCCACAGTATCAAAAAGGAATTTCGGATTGTTCTTATTTTCCTCAATTAAGTTAGAAAAATAGGACGATCGAGCAGCAGTAAGGGCTCTTCGGTACTGCAGGGTACCGTCCTTCCAAGCTAGTCGGAAGACTTCCAGTTTGGTGTGGCGCCATTTCCGTTCCAATTTTCTGGAAGCTTGCTTCAGAGCTCGGGTATTTTCTGTGTACCAGGGAGCTAGTTTCTTATGAGACATTTTTTTAGTTTTTAGGGGTGCAACTGCATCTAGGGTATTGCGCAAGGTTAAATTGAGATCCTCAGTTAGGTGGTTAACGGATTTTTGTCCTCTGGCGTCCTTGGGTAGGCAGAGGGAGTCTGGAAGGGCATCAAGGAATCTTTGTGTTGTCTGTGAATTTATAGCACGACTTTTGATGTTCCTTGGTTGGGGTCTGAGCAGATTATTTGTTGCAATTGCAAACGTAATAAAATGGTGGTCCGATAGTCCAGGATTATGAGGAAAAACATTAAGATCCACAACATTTATTCCATGGGACAAAACTAGGTCCAGCGTATGACTGTGACAGTGAGTGGGTCCAGAGACATGTTGGACAAAACCCACTGAGTCGATGATGGCTCCAAAAGCCTTTTGGAGTGGGTCTGTGGACTTTTCCATGTGAATATTAAAGTCACCAAAGATTAGAATATTATCTGCAATGACTACAAGGTCTGATAGGAATTCAGGGAACTCAGTGAGAAACGCTGTATATGGCCCAGGAGGCCTGTAAACAGTAGCTATAAAAAGTGATTGAGTAGGCTGCATAGATTTCATGACTAGAAGCTCAAAAGACGAAAACGTCATTTTTTTTTTTTGTAAATTGAAATTTGCTATCGTAAATGTTAGCAACACCTCCGCCTTTGCGGGATGCACGGGGGATATGGTCACTAGTGTAGCCAGGAGGTGAGGCCTCATTTAACACAGTAAATTCATCAGGCTTAAGCCATGTTTCAGTCAGGCCAATCACATCAAGATTATGATCAGTGATTAGTTCATTGACTATAATTGCCTTTGAAGTAAGGGATCTAACATTAAGTAGCCCTATTTTGAGATGTGAGGTATCATGATCTCTTTCAGTAATGACAGGAATGGAGGTGGTCTTTATCCTAGTGAGATTGCTAAGGCGAACACCGCCATGTTTAGTTTTGCCCAACCTAGGTCGAGGCACAGACACGGTCTCAATGGTGATAGCTGAGCTGACTACACTGACTATGCTAGTGGCAGACTCCACTATGCTGGCAGGCTGGCTAATAGCCTGCTGCCTGGCCTGCACCCTATTTCATTGTGGAGCTAGAGGAGTTAGAGCCCTGTCTATGTTGGCAGATAAGATGAGAGCACCCCTCCAGCTAGGATGGAGTCCGTCACTCCTCAGCAGGTCAGGCTTGGTCCTGTTTGTGGGTGAGTCCCAGAAAGAGGGCCAATTATCTACAAATTCTATCTTTTGGGAGGGGCAGAAAACAGTTTTCAACCAGCGATTGAGTTGTGAGACTCTGCTGTAGAGCTCATCACTCCCCTAACTGGGAGGGGGCCAGAGACAATTACTCGATGCCGACACATCTTTCTAGCTGATATGCACGCAGAAGCTATGTTGCGCTTGGTGATCTCTGACTGTTTCATCCTAACATCGTTGGTGCCGACGTGGATAACAATATCTCTATACTCTCTACACTCGCCAGTTTTAGCTTTAGCCAGCACCATCTTCAGATTAGCCTTAACGTCGGTAGCCCTGCCCCGGATAAACAGTGTATGATCGCTGGATGATTCGCTTTAAGTCTAATACTGCGGGTAATGGAGTCGCCAATGACTAGAGTTTTCAATTTGTCAGAGCTAATGGTGGGAAGCTTCGGCGTCTCAGACCCCGTAACGGGAGGAGTAGAGACCAGAGAAGACTCGGCCTCTGACACCGACCCGCTGCTTAATGGGGAAAACCGGTTGAAAGTTTCTGTCTGCTGAATGAGCGACACCGGTTGAGCGTTCCTACAGCATTTCCTTCCAGAAACCGTGAGAAAGTTGTCCGGCTGCGGGGACTGTGCCAGGGATTTATACTACTATCTGTACTTACTGGTGGCACAGACGCTGTTTCATCCTTTCCTACACTGAAATTACCCTTGCCTAACGATTGCGTCTGAAGCTGGGCTTGCAGTACAGCTATCCTCGCCGTAAGGCGAGCACAGCGGCTGCAATTAGAAGGCATCATGTTAATGTTACTACTTAGCTTCGGCTGTTGGAGGTCCTGACGAATCGTGTCCAGATAAAGCGTCCGGAGTACATGGAGATATAGAATGTATTCAGGGTGTATTTTCCATTCTGTTTTGGATATGAGAAAACATATCAACTATATAGATAACAAACTGAACTGGTCACATTCTCTGTTGTTTACTTGATTTATTTGTTGTTTGGACCCAAAGAAAGATGGCTTTGCTTGAGGCGGGACAGACTTGTAAAAGAAAGAGAATGATCAAACATCATCATAGAGCTCTTGTTGTCATTAAGTAATAACAGTGCTAATTTGCAGAAGGATTGCAGAATTCTGATCGGAATTATTGTGTCAAAGATATAAAACAAAAATCATCACAATAATAATAATGAATACCACAAAGTAAAGAAAGTACATATCTGCTTTACAACACACTATGTGACAAACAAATGAGAGAAGACATGAACAACGCTTCTCCATTTTGTTCCCAGGTTTAGAAAGAACTTAACCCCCCATGAGGCGTTCAAGAGAACTGACGACAGTAAGTGTTACTAAACGGATGTCCATATTGGCATGTCTCAACGTTGGGCAACACATCTTGAACGCTCTGCCATTAGGTCTAGTGACTTAACCATGTCAGAACAATGACATAAAATCTCTTATTAACAGTCATGACAGCTGACATAAGCTTGACACCGTCATGGCACAAATCTTTGCTTCAGTCGGGTTATTGGCTTAGCATACCGCTAGCCAACTAATTTACATAAATACCAATTTGTGTCATGACAGTGTAAAGGGTTGTCAGTATTTTGACATCAGTTTTCACGACCGAAAATGACATGTGTTATGTTATGACAGCGTTATGTCACCCTTATGACAGAGAAGTCAATTAAAGTGTTACCGAACCCGTATCCGACTTGCCTGTGTAAACCATTGTTGCAATAGTGAGCATGTACATACCGTAGTGTATTTACACATATGGCTGACAGCATAATAGTCATGCAGGGTATTTATTTACATAATGTATACTGGTATCCTTTTACCCATATCCATATGCAGCTTATTAATATTGTATTAACAGTCATTGTTATCTAGTGTTGCCATTAGTGAGCTTGGAGATTACATTACATGAGTTGATCAAGTATATTTGAATAGCACAACCGAACTGTTGTAACAACTTCAATGTTGTGCCACTCAAATGCCTCATCTGATACAACCCTATAGGATTAGGCATCGATTTCACACTTCACAACCATTGAAGTAGACATTTTGTGAGAAGCGGTCTCAGATAAAGTGATCTTTTGAAACAGCCACAGTGATCAGTGTTCGCTGATCTTTCAGCACTGTTTACACACACACACACACACATTGTCTCAACGAGATACATTTTGGCCTGCTGTGCGAGTGTTACAGTGGAGTCATGTATGCCAGATTGATCCAAAAATGTATTCTAATCCATTGGTTCCCATTTAAGGATAAGTTAACACTTACCCTTAGCAAAACATCGTCCAAAAATACTAGTAATTAAATCATGGGCAACGGCATAAATAGAATATTCTGTGTTACCCCGGCATATTTCCTCAAGAGCAAAACACAATGCAATCAGTGCTTATAATGCATAAAAACAAAATAAATCAGGCCACTTCTTGCACGAGCAGAACCTTGTGTTCGAGGCTCCACAAACCTCTTAGAGTATCAATTTTCTCTCTTTATATAAAATCAAAGAAATATTCATTTCTCATCATCATCAAAAGCCACGGAGTCACAGCACACATCACTATTGAACTATATGTTGGAACAGAATATGTGAGATGAAGATGACAGGGTTCAATTGGATGTGTACCAGGCCTAACGTTTGTTGAACACTGGTCAGCGGTGACAACCACTGGATCAGGAAGAGAGAAGAGATCCCTCATTTCCTCCAGATCCAGGGTCAGAAATAGAGATAAGAAAAGAAAAAGCACAAAACACACCCCTTTCCCTGACACTTCGACTGGCAGCGGACACAGTGGAGAAGGACTATAACGGACGGATCTAGACAGTTAGCTTGGTATCCAAACTGATTTGCGCTGCGTTTCACAGGAAAACTGGTGAGCGCAGCGTTCAATCTGGTTTAACCAGGCTAGCTATGAGTATGATATAGGGTGACATACAGAAGGGGAGCCCCAGAAAAGCAATGCCAACAATTAATGGTGTAGAGATGGAAATAGCAACATTGAATCTAGATGATACAGTACAGTAACTAACGCATTGCACCTGTTGTGAGGGAATTGTTTGACTATGAACAATAGAGTAAGAGCCTGGAGACAGCTGCTGATAATACAAAGATCTTTTTACATTGTCCACTGGGCCGTGTTCTGACCCTGCAAGTAGCTACCAGCAGTCCTGGGTGGCGAGATGTGACTGGGGTTCCCCTTGGAGGCTTGGGGGTCGACTAACGGGGACGTCATTTGAGATGATTCAGGGACGGGCGGAGACGATGGGAGTTCTTGGTGTGGCGGTGAAGGTTGGTGATGGTGTCTATGGGGGAGGGGGGAAGACGTTTGAAGAGGGGGCGAATGACGTGAGGAGGGGGGCGACAACATGGCTGCCACTGTGTCCCGCGGTGACGATGGGTCAGGGAAGGATCGCGATTCATTTGGCCTTGATCTCGGTGTAGTCACTGCCGTCATCCCCCCTCCCTGAGGCCCCCCCATCCCTGGAGCGCCCCCGAGAAACTGCAGGGCGGCGTAATTCAGCTCTTGCCTCTCCAGGTCTGCCATAGAGCCCACAGGTTGATAATCCCCGTCTTCTCCCTGTTGAAGGTACGGAAAGAGAGAAGGCCCATTCAGAATCACAGGTTATATCAGGACAGTGCCACCAATGCCATTGACACCTTAGAACATTCAGAGTATAAAGGGATAACATGACAGACATTGAGAGAGAAGAAAGGAGGGTTAGTAGTTACTGGTGAGCAGAGGCGTAAAACAAGGAGATTGAGGCGGTTTAGCATATCCTGTTAGTATCGAGGCAGCCGTGCAACAGTAGTAGTGGAAATCGAAGGCAATAGAGCACATGGAAGCTGATCTCAGACAGCAGACGACTGTGGGCCAGATCTGGTTGTTTTGTGACACATACAATGTGGCTCAGTTCTGGCACCACAATGAGTCGTATGGCCCAGATCTTGTCCAAATGTATGAGATACGAACTGGGGGAGGGTTGGCACTTTGCTTATGGGCCATCTCTGGCTTGAGTTACTTTTGGTCTGAATGTGGGCCACATTGCCAGGCAAGGTCTGGACATTTCATGCTACAGATCCACTTCAGGACCGTAACACCAAGTGGTTAACTGGGTAAAATGGTAAATCGTAATATTGTAGATTAGAGCCAAATTTGGGCCATCGTATAATTTTGCTGTCTGTGATGTGTGAGGGATGCTGTCTACCACTGAGACTTGGAGTTGGGATTGGGGCTGGGTTGTTTAGGAACCTTACCGTGCTCTCCTCTAGAATGGAGTTAAACTTTGAGCCCAGAAGCTCTGTCTTAAGCTGTGCAAGAGTAAGGGAAGAGAAAACAGAGACAGAAGAACGCAGAGAAGCGATGAAGCAGAAAACAGTGGTCTGGAAAGGCTATGGTGGCAGCTACACCAGTGGTACTGTGATAGATAGCTATAGTGGTACTGGGATTCTCCGGCTAGGCCAGTAGTTGGCTGGGGAAGTTTACATTTTCTCTTTAACATAAGAGGTCATATAGGTTTTTGATTATTTATGAATATCTCCATGGAATGAACCTTACTTTACATCAAAAATAGGACATGAATTGAATGGGTATAGTATAGTTTCAGTATCAGCAACGGGTAAGCTATCATTCTCACGTTTAAGACAGATCTGAGAATGGTCATTATCATCATTATAGTCATCATCATCAACATGTCTCACCACTTTCTTCCTCAGACATTGTTTGTCCTTCTTGACTGTGCTGTAGTACAACGCTGGGTTCTCCAGTTTAGAGACCAGGTCCTGCCCAGGGTTGCCATTCTCTCTGGGGGGTGGAGTCACAAGATCAGACTCGGTCTCATGGCCGCTAACTAACTCAGGGTGACACTCCAAGCCTGGGCATCCATTTTAAAACAAGGGCCTGCATCCCAACGCAGTTAATAATCTACAGGCCTATGGTTCATGGTTGTGGTCGACGTTCATGGTTGTGGTTATTGGTTCATGGGTTTAGTTGCGGTTGAGCCGACACCCTCTCTTGGAGCGACTTTCAGTAAAAGCTTTTGTCGGAATGTGATGTATTGGTATAATGCTGAAGCACCTTAGTTAAGTAGGCTACCGTGGCTGTATTTTTAGCATAGCAGGTCAAGGGTACAAAGCAGTATCAAAGCAGGGAATTGAGCCTGCAAACTATAGGCTACGGTTAGTCTGGCTTGCTAACCCAATCCACCAGGCAGCCATTTTGGATCTCCATCTCAGAGTATTCCAGAAATGGGACTAGGGATGGCAAATGAATTGAACTCGCTCTGGCGTTAGCATAACTTATGACTAATGATTCTCAAGTCCGTTCATCGATCAATCATTCACTCATGAATACACAGAGGTGTTTTAGAATGGATGGCGAGGCTGAAGTGTTTCCTTATCGTCAATTCAAACAGGAAATGACCTGTACCTGTAACTCGCATCGACCCCTGTCACAGTTAGTGAAGGGTGGATACTCACTTCTTGTTGTTATGGCCCACATATCTCACTGCTGCGATGATGAAGGCGATGACAGCCACTCCACCGATGGTGCCAACGATCACTGCCATCATGTACTTCTCTAACATCGGACAAGAACATCATATTGAAGACAGTGTAGAAACATAAAATACTGTTTAGCTAGGTCCTGGTACTGTAACGCATTTACATTCAAGATAATGCTATTGCCATATCAAGCCAATGGGGTAGCCAGTTTATGCTCTTACTTATACAGTCAATCTAGATATCATATAAAGGTACTACACTTCTGATTTCAGTTCAATCCCTCATGTATGCTTGGCTATACAACGTATAGCATTTTAATTGTATGCATTTGTTTCTGTGTTTAACCATAAACCTGAACTTGTGTACTCACTCTCCTGCTGTAGCTCCAGATGAAAGCTCTCCGACCCGTATATGTTGCTAATGCTGCAGTGCACATTGACAGCACCGTTGCCCAGGCGCTCGCCCTTCTCCCGTAGTTTGATCATGCCCGTGGACGTGTGGCCGTCCGTGTGCGTGTAGTAGTTGTAGCGTCCGTCCGTGTCGTTGATGGTGATGTTCTTGTCGGGGAGGTAGAACTCGATGATGGGCTCAGGGTTACCCGTAGCCATGCAAACACACTGGACTCCCTCCCTCACCACTGTGCACTTGGACTCTTCCAGAAGGACAGGGGCGTCTGAAGAGAGGGTGGAGGGAAAGGATATGACTGACATGTAGAGTGGGATGGCATGGTGTAGCGTGGTGTAATGTAGGTGGTACAATACGATATGATATGTTATGATACCACATGACGTGATGTCCCACTCACATTCCACAGTGATGTTGAGGGAGCTGCTGGCTCGTCCGTGTTCGTTCTCTGCCAGGCAGCGGTACTGTCCGTCTCCCTGAGGGGTGAGCTCCAGAAGCTCCAGCACAGACACCTCCTCGGCCGTGATGGTGCCCACCAGCTCCCCGTCCTTCAGCCAGGTGAGGGTGGGTGCGGGATTGCCTTGGGTGCTACATTGCAGGGAGATGGAGGAACCTTCCAAAACGGTCAGGGAGCCATTTACCACTGGCTCACTGGGAGGGTCTGCAGGGAGGATAGATAGGGGATGAAAGGTAGAGTTATATGAAAGTAGTTCAAATGTTTTACTGTCTATAAACAAGAGCAAGAAGATATGGGCCAGGTTTATCACATGACTAATACATCGTTATATATATTGCGCATCACTACTTCACAGGAGAGGCATTTGACTGCAAACATTTAATTTTTTTAATCAAAATAAGTTTTGGTGCAGAAATGCCTTCTTGATCATGTGAACTTTCATGTGCCTTAATAACAAACGTGTATGCCATCTGTAAATATGAATACAATTGTTAAATTACGAGCCTAGTTAGTTTAGCCACGGAAAAAGTCAGGAACCTTCCCACTAGCCATGATTGGCTGAGATAATTGATGGGCTGGACAGGCTGAGAGATGAGTTCGGATTGGTCTGCCATGTAGCATGCTTCTGTCTATAATGAGCTGCTCAGTATGTCTAGGTAATCTTTTCTTAAGCAGATTTGTTTTGGAAAGATAGTTTTACACTTTCTGGAGGACTGAGTTTTGAAATCAGTGTAATTCCCAGTGGAAGCAGAGTATGATAGCTAAGGAGATGGAGAAAATTCAGGCGTTTGATAGCAAATGCGGAGGGAGTCGAAAAGAAAACAGTCTGTTGTGTAAAACTAAGGGCAACCATGTCATCCGTGACAGAGAGGGAGAAGCGTTCATCCATGTACTGTATACAGGTAAGAGAGTATAGCTAGCTACATTTTCAGATATTATACATTTCTAATTTTGTCAGGAAGTCATTTTCATTGCAAGTTAAAGCGTACTGTTAGCTGTGTAGTAATATTATTCGTATCTCAGAGCCATTTTCTAGTTTAGCTACCTGTAAATTCATGCAGGGTACTAATGCTACGAGTTGGGATAATGTTTCATTGTTTAGCTAGCTAGTTAGTTATCTACATGTCTAAACAAAATACTCCACTATGCAAGTAACCATTTCCCTGTACAGTTTATTTGTGCATTATTTGTGCATGTGACAAATAAACTTTAATTTTATTTGATATAGTATGTGTTTACCAGAGACTGTAATGTGAAGAACAGCATGAACTGTACCATAGTCCGATATAACGTTAGACCAACGAGACAGTGTCCAAGTTCTAAAATTCTCTGGTAGAATGCCATGCTTTTACACTCACAACCGTAAGCTATTTTCTGTAATTAGCGAACCGTTAACTTGTAAATAATGATCTTGTTGTGAGTTTATTTTCCTGGAATAATTCATTGATAACTGTTTACAGATATGTTGATAGACCAGCCTTTAGTCTTGAAATCTTGCCTCACGTGTGTATCCTTAAAGAGATGGGTGGGGCTATGTCTTAAGAGGGTGTGAACAATTCATAATGGGTGTAGACAAAGAAGAGCTCTCTAGTAGGTCTACCAAAACATTCAAGTGTCATTTTCTTAGAAGTGAGGTTATACGTTTATCAACTTTTAAAGCAGAATTACTTTCCCATTGTTCCTCAACTGCAGTGTGTGATATACTATTTTCTAGCTCAGAGTCTTTACTTTTATCCAATGTAAAAAACACAATTTCAAATTTGACTAAATAAGACCGAACCAAGTCGGTCGGTCACATATGTCACTGCAAATGACATAAACTAAAATGTCAGCTTGGTTGACATACTGTATAACTACAATGGTTAAATGTAACTATTTTTGATTATTCCAGAAACACCATGTTGCACAATGACACTTACACAAGACAGCCAGGTACATGGATGTGTTCATGGCGCCGTAGCCATTATCTCCCACGCAGGTGTAGATGCCCTCCTGAGAGGGGGTTAAGTCCTCCAGGGAGAGCGAGGCGTTGGAAGCCGTGTCCCACAGCAGCTCCTGGTCCCCAAACAGCCAGGAGATCCTGGGAGGAGGGTTACTGTCCACCTCGCAGAGCAGTGTTACCGAGCTGCCCTCCATCACCTCCACGGACACGTTCACCCACACCGAGCGAGGGGCATCTGGGGTGAGAGGAAGGGGAAGGTGGGGTTAGACTATTAAAAGTGACAGGTGTATAACCTGGTTAAACCCGACCTAACACTGCACTCATCATTGTTTCAAAGAAAAACAAAAAGGTGAAACGTAGACAAACAGGTTTGGTTGGATGACAGGCTAACATACCCAATACATACCATGTCACAATCTTGCCAGGCTAACATACCCAATGCATACCATGGTACAATCTTGCAATATATTTCTAAATGAAGTTACTACCCTTCTACTTTAGATGTAGAATAATGGATGACTGTAGATATTGACAATGATTCTACAATGTGTAGGCTACCCTGGGGCGGCAGGGTAGCCTAGTGGTTAGAGCGTTGGACTAGTAACTAGTAACCGAAAGGTTGCAAGTTCAAATCCCCGAGCTGACAAGGTACAAATCTGTCGTTCTGCCCCTGAACAGGCAGTTAACCCCAGAATTTGTTCTTAACTGACTTGCCTAGTAAAATAAAGGTAAAATTAAAATATCAGAAATATGTGTAACACTGCTAATTTGTAGTTGGCAAGATGAGTTTTTCTATATTAATATAATCCCCCACATTACATAATGTGTCTCCTGTTGTGTCCCAATGACACGCTTCTCACAGAATTTGAGGATTCAAAGCTACAGGTTCGGTGACAACAATCAGTTGGTCACTTACACTTGACATCCAGAGAGATAAGTCTCTCATAGACCAGGGTGGTGTTGGGGTAGTAGACCCTGCAGCCCAGCAGCTGACCATTGTGTATGGGCCTGGGGGTGAAGATGAGCGTGCTGGACAGCACGGCTGTGTTGCTCTCTTCCACGTAGTCTGAGGTATACTCGGGTTCAGGCAGGTAGTCTGTGTACATCCATTGGATCTCTGGGCTATTCTCTGGACAATTGTCTGGAGCATAGCACGTCAACTCCAGATTCTCGTCAGCGACTATCTCCTCAGGGATGTCAATGTTGGGCTGGTCTGGGGGACAGAGAGGATATAAGCGAATGAGTGAAGATTCACCATTTCACAATATTTACCAATTCTCATTAAAACTATAATAATTATAATCCCAGCTAGGACAATCCTAGCCTGGTCCCAGATATATTTGGGCTTGCCAACTCCTACTGTCATTGTCATGCCAAACAGTGTCCACAGTCGTTGGAAAGACAGCACAAACAGATATGGTACGAGGCGAGGGAAATCCAGCCCTTAAATGTGACATATTCAATTGTAAACAATTGTAAACATAACCTCTCAGCAGGCTTACCCAGCACCTTGAGCTCAGAGAAATCTGGGTAGGTGTAGATGTTGGCACCGCCCAGGTCGGCACGGAAGTAGTACCTCCCTGAGTGCTCTGTACCTATATTACTGATGAGCAGGGTGCAGTTCCTCTGTTGCAGGTCCCCAATGAGCTTGGTACGCCCTTTGTAACTTTCATGTACGATGTCTGTGCGCGTCTTGATCACCACAGGTGGGAAGAGCTGGGGGTAGGGCTGACCAAAGTACCAGATGCCGTGGGTGCCGCGGTACGGCCGGATACCGGACGGGTACATGAATGTGCAGGGGATGACCACGCAGGAGTTGGTCATGGCCGAGATGTCCCTGGGTATCCATACATTCCACTGGCCACTGACATCTGAGGGAGGGCAGGAGGGATATGGGACAAAGATTGGAAATGGAAATATTGAGAGCGAAATTATATACTGTATCAATGACCCGTCGATCTACAATACATCTACAGTTTCAAATGGAATCACTGAGAAAAGATGAACAGATAGAGAGAACAAAGGATGATATCATGATGTTCTCCCTGGTTGAGATGGTAAGAGCAGAGATGTGGAGGAAGCATATGGCACCACTAGCACCACTGTTTAAGAAAGCACTGGAACATTAGGCTGATTCCCTGCTGCCATGTGTGACAGTTGGAACCTGTATCTACTCTGTACCTGTTTGTTTTAGTGTTGCTTGCTGTAAGTTTGACACACTCTAAAAGTGGGTCAATGCAGTAAAACCACCAAGTGCAATTGCATACAGTTGAAGTCGAGAGTTTACATACACTCATGTTGGAGCCATTAAAACTTGTTTGAAAAACCACTCCACAAATTTCTTGATAACAAACTATAGTTTTTGCAAGTCGCTTAGGACATCTACCTTGTTCATGACGCAAGTCATTTTTCCCAACAATTGTTTACAGACAGATTATTTCACTGTATCACAATTCCAGTGGGTCAGAAGTTTACATACACTAAGTTGACTGTGCCTTTAAACAGCTTGGAAGACTCCATAAAATGATGTAATGGCTTTAGAAGCTTCTGATAGGCTAACTGACATCATTTGAGTCAATTGGAAGTGTACCTGTGGATGTATTTCAATGCCTACCTTCAAACTCAGTGCCTGTTTGCTTGACATCATGGGAAAATCAAAAGAAATCAGCCAAGACCTCAGAAAAAAATTGTACACCTCCACAAGTCTGGTTCATCCTTGGGAGCAATTTCCAAATGCCTGAAGGAACCACATTCATCTGTACAAACAATAGTACACAAGTATAAACACCATGGGACCAGGCAGTTGTCATACCGCTCAGGAAGGAGACGCGTTCTGTCTCCTAGAGATTAATGTACTTTGGTGCGAAAAGTGCAAATCAATCCCAGGACAACAGTAAAGGACCGTGTGAAGATGCTGGAGGAAAGAGGTACAAAACGAGTCCTATATCGACATAACCTGAAAGGCCTCAGCAAGAAAGAAGCCACTGCTCCAAAAACACCATAAAAAAGCCAGACTACGGTTTGCAACTGCACATGGGGACAAAGATCGTATTTTTTGGAGAAATGTCCTCTGGTCTGATGAAACAAAAATAGAACTGTTTGGCCATAATGACCATCATTATGTTTGGAGGAAAAAGGGGGAGGCTTGCAAGCTGAAGAACACCATCCCAACTGTGAAGCACGGGGGTGGCAGCATCATGTTGTGGGGGTGCTTTCCTGCAGGAGGGACTGGTGCACTTCACAAAATAGATGGCAACATGGAAAAATTATGTGGATATATTGAAGCAATATCTCAAGACATCAGTCAGGAAGTTAAAGCTTGGTTGCAAATGGGTCTTCCAAATGGACAGTGACCCCAAGCATACTTCAAAGTTGTGGCAAAATGGCTTAAGGACAACAAAGTCAAGGTATTGGAGTGGCCATCACAAAGCCCTGACCTCAACCCTATCGAAAATGTGTGGGCAGAACTCAAAAAGCATGTGCGAGCAAGGAGGACTACAACCGGACTCAGTTACACCAGCTCTGTCAGGAGGAATGGGCCAAAATTCACCCAACTTACTGTGGGAAGCTTGTGGCAGGCTACCCTAAATGTTTGACACAAGTTAGTAAGGCGATGCTACCAAATAGTAATTGAGTGTGTGTAAACTTCTGACCCACTGGGAATGTGATGAAATAAATAAAAGCTGAAATAAATCATTCTCTCTGCTTTTATTCTGACACTTCACATTCTTAAAATAAAGTGGTGATCCTAACTGACCTAAGACAGGGAATTTTTACTAGGATTAAATGTCAGGAATTGTGAAAGACTGAGTTTAAATGTATTTGGCTAAGGTGTATGTAAACGTCCGACTTCAACTGTATGTAAACTTCGACTTTAACTGTTTCTGGATTACTTCGTTTCTAGTATTTACATTTGTAGTCTTGAAATGAATTTCCCCAGTCTGAGTTGTGGTGTAATCGAGTAGTTATTCACACTGAATAGGGAATGAGAAACATAAAAGTCTTACCTTTGATGATTAGCAACACTGGCAGAAGCAGCTCCAAACACCACATGGTGTCTATTTAACCCTGAACCGGAGACCTCTGCAACAGACATCGGACCTCAATTACGCAGCCACAACTTTTACCATTTACCATTCTTTACCATTCTGTTCTGGACCAATGGAGCCCAATGCTAAGTGATATATTTTGAATATGCCAATATAGTGACATATAACTAATGTCAGTAGTGGTGACATGTAAATGCAATGGCTAAATTATACATTTTTTTAAATATTATAATTAGCATATGTTGCTTTTATCTCAGGTAACAATGGCAAAAGTCAATATGTTTGTGTGGAAAAAGACAGTAGACATTAATGACTATTACCTTGAATTGCTCAATGGGCGAAAAGTAGCCAAGACAGAAAATGTCTGATTCCTCAGCTTGGTGGTAGCAGTAGTAGTAATGTTCACTAGAGGGCGCCCAATCACACCCAGACACCTCAACAGCCCTCTCCCTTATCTTCTCTGTAAAAACAATATATATATTAAAACACACACAACAATTGACATGAGCATCAGGCGATGTCATCAGCCCTGCTGCCTGAGACGGGTTCTTCACAGGCACTGGCACATAGACATGGTGACGCACACTCTCTCTTTCTCTCTCGCGCTCTCACTCAGACGGCATTGTGTGAGTGCCTGTAAAGTCACTCATTAGGCTATTCATACGTAAGTCCCAGGTCTTCGACAGACAGTCACTGTTGGGCCCTGTTCAGAACCATGACTCAATACCCTAGTCCCTAGGCCCCTATCCACTACATGACATCATGGCGTCAACCATCATCATTTGGTCCGTTGGTTGTTTGGACCATTTAGTCTGTATCTACCAGTCTGTGTCTCCCCCTGTATGTCATCCATGATGCTATGGAGGCAACGACTTGTCTTTAGCCTCCCCCCGAGCAGCCGGCGGCTGCAGATGGTGGGCCTAAGAGTGGATTGTGTTGGAGAGCTCCATGATTAACACATCACTACGTCCCCAGACAGTCTATAGGCTGATAAGCTGTGTTCCTATGGAAAATAAGGGCAAATTCTGTTGGTTTTATGCAGTTTGGCAACAACAGGGAGAGGGTATTCTGGGCTGAGGGACACGAACATCCCGTTCTCGAACAAGCAATTGTACGCACACAAACAGCATGCTCATGCGTATTTCCAAACAGTGTCATAACACTTATACACACACACACACATTTGAAATCCAAAGTAAAATGTACGGTCCACATACAGATCACTTATAAAGTTGACTTGGACCCCTTTCAACCAAACCATGAGGCTCTAGGTTATGGCAATCATAGCCAATGCCATTAAAACATTGCGTCAAGCTGTACCATCTGCATTAGACAAAACCCCAAGAGAGGGACTGTGTCTGAGCTGAGAGTCAACACATCAGCCATGTCAGTAGGAACATAATAGCCCGGAGAGCAGGGCACTGACACCACCAGCAACAACAACGAGAGCCATTGATTGGCAGACAAACGGCCAGCACAGAGACCAGCCACAGACCACTTGCCTCATACCAGCTTCAGCACCAGGCTCCGGCTCCCTCTCGGTTCCTTCCCTCGGGTTCTGTCGGTTCTACGTTCTCCCCGAGCGTGTGCTTCCCTTGTGGGTCTCCACAGGTGGAAAAATCCTGTCTGTCGGGTTCTATGGATTCTAGGACAGGGGACGAGGAGAGAAAGAGGGACAGTGGCAGAGAGAGAGATGGAAAGAGGGAAAGAGAGACTGTGTGAGCTGCAGACTGTGGTGAATGTGTGTGGTGGGTAGTTTTGAATATGAATTCAAAAATTTCTCTGCCTTTTCCTAGGCCCACTACACGCATTCCTCTCCTCTATCGCCCTCTCTGCTATTGCCCGTCTCTCTGTCTCAGACCGTGGACCAGGCTTTTGACTCTCACAACCAGGTCAAATGAACCCTGCTAGTATTAGATAACTTCCCTTCTAGGACCTACTGTATCCACAAAGAGCCAGTGACCTCTGGGTGAATGTAAGTTGAGCCATAATATCACTATGACTAGTGAGTATGAGTAGATAAGTATGACTGGGTTTATACCCATACAGATGAGAATGTTCTCCATTTCCAAACAGTTCCATTGGAATCATACATCCCCACAGTTAGAGGCTTTAGTTATTGTACGGTGCCCACGTTGACTACGGTAGTAGTTGCAAACAAAATGAGTAAATATTTTAAAAACTAAGCCAAAAGATGCAAACCTGGGATTCTGATCTAAAAACAAACAACAGTGGTTCTTATTTTATTACAAAAAAACAAGACATTTGGTGTTGTAAAATGTTTTGAGCATTCCGTTGGACCACACACACACACACCAAATATTTTCCTGCATAAGGTATGTTTGTGGATGTGGGATGACAACATGGTCCAGCAAGCAACTAGAAGGACCCCCTACATATCAACGCAACAAGGAATACTTCTATTTCATGGTGGAACGGTTATTACAGTTTAAGTGGCGTGAGTCACTGTCCACCAAGCCATGGATGTTTTCAAGGGAATCCCTACACAAACACACTTGAGGATGGGCTGAGTAGGCCTGTGTGGTGGAAGGTTGGTAGAGTCCGAGTGAATACCTCATTCACAGACTGGAGCCTGTACAAATGAATGTGCAGCATGCCACAGACTCCTACACACATGAGGCACACGGCGTGCCAACACACTTCGCACAGTGGCCCTTACGGCGACACAACAGCTATGTGACCTTCCTCTCCGCCTCCTCCTCTCTCCTTCCCACATCCCCTCATCCTCCTCCACTTGCTGTCGTTCTGTTGGGACAAAGCAGTGTTTCCCTGCGCCATGGTCATTGTGTGTGTGTGTGTGCCTGTGTGTGTATGTATGTACGTATGTGTGTGTATGTACCACTTGGGGGAGGTTTCCTCCCAAGTCATTTCAAACATTTACAGAGCTTAGAGTGTATAGTCATGGCCAAAAGTTTTGAGAATGACACAAATATTAATTTCCACAAAGTTTGCTGCTTCAGTGTCTTTAGATATTTTGGTCAGATGTTACCATGGAATACTGAAGTATAATTACAAGCAGTTCATAAATGTCAACGGCTTTTATTGACAATTGCATGAAGTTGATGCAAAGAGTCAATATTTGCAGTGTGGACCCTTCTTTTTCAAGACCTCTGCAATCCGCCCTGGCATGCTGTCAGTTAACTTCTGGGCCACATCCTGACTGATGGCAGCCCATTCTTGAGTAATCATTGCTTGGAGTTTGTCAGAATTTGTGGGGTTTTGTTTGTCCTCCCGCCTCTTGGGGATTGACCACAAATTCTCAATGGGATTAAGGTCTGGGGAGTTTCCTGGCCATGGACCCAAAATATCAATGTTTTGTTCCCCGAGCCAATTAGTTATCACTTTTGCCTTATGGCAAGGTGCTCCATCATGCTGGAAAAGGCATTGTTCGTCACCAAACTGTTCCTGGATGGTTGGGAGAAGGTGCTCCCAGAGGATTTGTTGGTACCATTCTTTATTCAAGGCTGTGTTCTTAGGCAAAAATTGTGAGTGAGCCCACTCCCTTGGCTGAGAAGCTACCCCACACATGAATGGTCTCAGGATGCTTTGCTGTTGGCATGACACAGGACTGATGGTAGTGCTCACCTTGTATTCTCCAGAAAAGCTTTTTTCCGGATGCCCCAAACAATCGGAAAGGGGATTCATCAGAGAAAATGACTTTACCCCAGTCCTCAGCAGTCCAATCCCTGTACCTTTTGCAGAATATCAGTCTGTCCCTGATGTTTTTCCTGGAGAGAAGTGGCTTCTTTGCTGCCCTTCTTGACACCAGGCCATCCTCCAAAAGTCTTTGTCTCACTGTGCGTGCAGATGCACTTCCTGAGCAAGCTCTGTACTGGTGGTGCCCCGATCCCACAGCTGAATCAACTGTGGGATCGGAGACGGTCCTGGCGCTTGCTGGACTTTCTTGGGCGCCCTGAAACCTTCTTCACAATTGAACCGTTCTCCTTGAATTTCTTGATGATCTGATAAATGGTTGATTTAGGTGCAATCTTACTGGCAGCAATATCCTTGCCTGTGAAGCCCTTTTTGTGCAACGCAATGATGACGGCACTTGTTACCTTGCAGGTAACCATGGTTGACAGAGGAATAACAATGATTCTAAGCACCACCCTCCTTTTGAAACTTCCAGTCTGTTATTTATATTATTATTATTATGTTATTCGAACTCAATCAGCATGACAGAGTGATCTCCAGGCTTGTCCTCATCAACACTCACACCTGTGTTAACGAGAGAATCACTGACAAGATGTCAGCTGGTCCTTTGGTGGCAGGGCTGAAATGCAGTGGAAATGTTTTTTGGGGATTCAGTTAATTTGCATGGCAAAGAGGGACTTTGCAATTAATTGCAATTCATCTGATCACTCTTCATAACATTCTGGAGTATATGCAAATTGCCATCATACAAAATGAGGTAACAGACTTTGTGAAAATTAATATTTGTGTCATTCTCAAAAATTTGGCACAACTTTATGCATGTTCATCTGCTAATCTGACCACTATTGCATTGCCATTGTTAGCAATGTTGGCACAGCAACATTTCCAAATTGCTATACTTTAGTTAATGGCATAGAGACAAAAATAACACATTGATGAAATGTTTTTATAAAGTTTTTTCTTATTCATGATTGTTGGTTTCTGTGTGTTATACAGTAATAACAACATTACACTGCTAGAGGTCACAGGTCTGTATTGTGATAAATACTTAGGTGAAATGTACACACTAAGGTCATCCACACTAAATGACCTTAGTGTGGACTCTTGGAACATTCACATTGTAAAAATGACTGCAACACAAATTCCCCTTTAGGAGTCTATGGGAGAGTTTCAATTGGTTTTGCTCGCTTCCTGCTTCCTCTCCTCTGTTCAGGGAATCTGGAAACAAATGCGCTTGTATGAGATGAGACTCCCCTTTTCCACTTGCGCGTCATCAGGCAAATGACGTTTCTAGGGGTGGAATCCCCAAATAAATGTGTAAAGTGATTTTTTAAAAACAAACAAAGGTAGCTAGTTGTGCAAGACATTTTAAAGGTTAAAGGATAAGTAGTGTATCGTTTTTAAAAGTGTGCATGCTTTTCTCCTTCGAGAAAACAACAGCTGATTGAAAGGGGGTGTGGCGGCCGTTAAAACCCTTCCGTGCTAGGCGCCGTTGGGACGCTCTTGTGCGTCCTCTGCTGAAGTAGATCATCGAGGAGAGGAGGACACTTCTTCATTCGCCAACTAACGAATTGACGCTCTCCTCCACCACTTATCGTTTTCCGGGTCACGGAGGAGAGGAGGACAGCTTACTTTTTATCAGTTGAGAATCTCCCTAGGCGTACACTCCACCACTCCTCCTGTTCTTCATAGTGTTTCACATAGCCTGTGGGGGCTGTATTATCCCAGCGCCAACACAGTAGTAAATAGGCAGAATAATCACAGGCATCCTTAGCCCTATAATTTCATTCATAGCCTACACTAGGCCATATGCAGTGTGCACTATGTTCAGGACGTCTAGTGCAACAATGAGACTATCGACACAGAATCAGTAAGGCCGAAACAGGCCATGACACCTTTCCATATTTCCATGACTCATATTCCATATTCCAAATGATCAACCAATAACAAATGGCCCCACTGTCCTCAAGAGAAGGAGCCAGCTCAGCCAAGACAATTTGTATTCTTAATATCATATACTGCATGTATGTGAAGCTCGCTGGTGGCTCATAGGAATAAAGGAAACACTGTAAGCGGAACACTGCCCATTGTGAGGCAGAAACTGGAGGAATTTTCCGGAACAGGCCAGCTCACAGCTTGCGTTGCTGTTCGCCTGTGCGCACTGGTCCACAAGCTCTGGCCCCCACTGAAATACTCCAAGGAGCAGATGGTCTTAAAGCACACCCGCTCCCCCCTCCCACACACACAGCACTCGGAGCTGCCTGTGAGAAGCCCACCCCTCCACCGTCACTCCACATGACACAGTCTGTGTGAGGTAGAGTACTGCTTATAAGGCCACAATTACAACCTGTAAAATTATGACAAAATGTAGGTGTGACATGTACAGTGCCTGTACAGTATCTATGTGTGCATGTACAGTGCCAGACAAAAGTTTGGACACACCTACTCATTCCAGGGTTTTTCTTTATTTTTACTATTTTCTACATTGTAAAATAATAGTGAAGACATCAAAACGATGAAATAACACACATGGAATCTTGTAGTAACCAAAAAAGTGTTAAACAAATCAAAATCTATTTCATATTTGAGAATCTTCAAAGTAGCAATCCTTTGCCTTGATGACAACTTTGCACATTCTTAGCATTCTCTCAACCAGCTTCATGAGGTAGTCTCCTGGAATGCATTTCAATTAACAGGTGTGTCTTGTTAAAAGTTCATTTGTGGAATTTCTTTCCTTCTTAATGTGTTTGAGCCAATCAGTTGTGTTGTAACAAGGTAGGGGTGGTATACAGAAGATAGCCCTATTTGGTAAAAGACCAAGTCCATATTATGGCAAGAACAGCTCAAATATGCAAAGAGAAACAACAGTCCATCATTACTTTAAGACATGAAGGTCAGTCAATCTGAACTTTTCATGAACTTTGAACGTTTCTTCAAGACCTGTCGCAAATAACATCAAACGCTATGATGAAACTGACACTCATGAGTACCGCCACAGGAAAGGAAGACCCAGAGTTACCTCTGCTGCAGAGGATACGTTCATTAGAGACTGTTCAGAGGAGACTGTGTGAATCAGGCCTTCATGGTCGAATTGCTGCAAAGAACCACTACTAAAGGACACCAACAAGAAGAAGAGACTTGTTTGGGACAAGAAACACGAGCAATGGACATTAGACCGGTGGAAATCCGTTGAATCTGATGAGTCCAAATTTGAGATTTTTGGTTCCAACCACTGTGTCTTTGTGAGATGCAGAGTAGGTGAACAGATGATCTCCGCATGTTTTTGTTTCCCCTGTGAAGCATGGAGGAGGAGGTGTGATGGTGCTTTGCTGGTGACACAGTAGGTGATTTATTTAAAATTCAAGGCACACTTAACCAGCAAGGCTACGTTGTCATTCTGCAGCAATACTCCATCCCATCTGGTTTGCGCTAGGTGGGACTATCATTTGTTTTTCAACAGGACAATGACTCATGACACAAAACACACCTCCAGGCTGTGTAAGGGCTATTTGACCAGTGGTGGACTGCTGCATCAGATGACCTGG